>NC_057943.1:24739012-24796512 GCF_018555375.3 Anguilla rostrata | reverse complement strand
GTGTGTTTGTGCGTGTGTATGTTTTTGTGTTTGTGTGTGTGTGTGTGTGTATGTGTGTATGTGTGTTTGTGTGTTTGTGTGTGTATATTTTTGTGTGTGTGTATGTGTATCTGTGTGTGCGCTAGAGGGAAAGGTCAATGCTGCCATGTTGTCCCTGCTCAAAGTCTGGCTGTCATTTCCTATAACCAAAGGGAGACAGAATAGAATTGGACACGGCTGGACTTAGACAGAGAGAGGGGAGAGAAGAGGGAGAGGGAGGGGAAAGGCGAGCGAGAAAGAGAGAGATAAGGAAACTGCTGACGAGAACAGAAAATTAAGTGAGGGAGGAAAAAGATGAGCAAAAAGCTATTTTGATATGCAAATGGATAAACACACTGACGTACTGACAGAAACTGTGTAATGTTCTCACTGTAAAATGAGTATCTCAGTTATATGATAATGTCAATGCGGCATCCTTGGCTGTGCCATCGTTGCAATGCTAGCAGCGCTGTGTAATGTGTGTCATGTCACCATGTGAAGCTTCGCCTGGCGGCTTCAGACAGAACGGCAGGAACTCCACTGCACAGACAGATAAAACACACAGATAAGTTACAAACACCATTTATCACTTTCCAAACTCATTTAGGATACAGGCATACAGATTAATATGATGGTGTGTTTTTCATATCCATTTTTTTTGATGAAATCAAATTTGTGAGAAAGGAAAAATGTAAATGTATGTACTTTCAGAGTCCACCCATTCAAAACATGCCTGAAGGAACCCTGGAGGCAGGTTTGAGTTTTCAAAAGCCATGCCTTCTTTAGGCAAACAACCAATCAGCGATCGGCTCATTGACATGCAGCAGACAGTTCCTTAGTGAAACCAGGCTGAGATGTTAATAGTTATCATGTTTATAATGATTCAAATTTACACATTCAGCGGATATTTGATGACTAACATTACCCAGGGTGCCTGCCCGATTTGCAGAGCCAGGCTAGGCACTATTTTCACAGTTCCAGTTCTGAGGTGAGACCCTGGGAATTATCCGTCAGCTGTGACGGAGGCAAACCGTGAAAAACGTGTTCTTGTGAAAAAAAGAAGATAATAGGATTTATAGGAAGCGTGCTGGAGCTGACCTGAGTCTAAACGCTTTTATTAAACGGGCCAATTTGCATCCGCAGCCAGGTCAGCTGAGGTTGTGAAATATTCTCTGTTTTTTCTTCCCGAGGCTAATGAAGGTGACGGCTGTGTTGACCGTGCCTTCGTACCGTTGTTGGGTGAAAGAGCTTCCCGCCAGCGCGTTGCCCAATTAGAGGATCGGGCTTTTAGCGGTGTGCTGGTGTCACTGGAGCGTGGAGTGGGAGGCCAGGGTTCAGAATGTAAGCTCTTCGCCTCCACAAAAATCCCCCGCTCACAGCTAAATATTAGAATTGTTGAGAAACTTAAATCCCCTGACCGTCTATCAACTCCTACAGTATGAAAGTTAATGCGTGCGTGTCTTTGTATTGTAGACATTTTTAAATGTACAGATCCAGATTTGTATATTTGTTGTATATTTAGTTATGTCAATAGTCCAGTGTAGGACCCCATTGAAAATGAGCCAGCTATTGCTGGCTTAATGGGTAATCCTTGCACTCAATACTTTACAGATTGTTTCTCATTTTAACATCTCATTTTCACAGTAGTCCTCCTTGTATTTTCTATTTCTAAGTAAGTGTATTTCTATTTTGTAATTTTTATATGATGAGTGCAAATCAAATTAAATAATGCTGTAGCTTTCAAAATCAAAGAAATTATGTTCTAATTGCACCAACTTCTTCAACTGAAGTTATCATCAGTTCATTTGTACATGTGCTGTTTTCACACTTGTTTTTACCATATTGGACTTTGATTCAAAAACAGTTTCGTCCTAAATTTCACAATATTCAGATACACTATTTCCATGTACACTGTGCCAGAGAAGCTCAGAGAAGTACTGTTTCTCCAGGTTAGAAGAAGAAAGAGAAAGAAAAGAGAGAGCGAGTGGGAGATAGAGGGAAGGGAGTGGGGGAGAAAGTGATGGCTAGTTTGATGAGCTCACAGCATGGGCAGAGGAGTGGGAGAAGGGGATGATTGGTAAAAAGAAAGATGCTTGGCAGGGAGAGAAAGGGGGACGACAAGCAGAGAGAGAGGGTAGGAGGAAGGTTGTAGGTACGTAGGCAGGGAGGGATTGAGGGGTGGAGAAAGAGAAAGAGGATGGAAGGGAGGAAAGGGTTCTGTGGGCAGAAGAGATACGGTCTGATGAAGAGGTGAAAGATGAAGAAGCTCTGCCATTTTGTAGGCAAAGGGATTTTTTGAGAAGCACACAGAGTAGGAGCGACAGATGAAGACGTAGAGAGAAGAAGAGATGCAGAAGGAGAGGGCAATGGGGGATAGGGGGGATGGGAGAAATATTGCTGTGTGCTGCTGGAGTCAAGGGGTTGCCATGGTGATTAGGGGGGAAGGAGGGGGAGGGGGGATATTGATATCTTACATAAGTACACAATGTAACACACAGGACCAAGCACACACAGACACATCAGCACGCCAACATACACAGCATCTGACACACAGATGAGGCTTGTATGACACACACACACACACACACACACACACACACACACACTGTTTAGTGTATTAATCCACACATGGGCTGTGCTGAATATTAGTCTTTCACCAATTCCTGTTCTCTCCCACTAAAGACAATTTGAATAGATTCAAATCCCTCCAAACTGACTTTACTTGTCAGACATTTACCCAGACCGCCACATTTAACTACAGTGTGGCCTGCCAGGGGTTCCACAGAAAAACACCTTGGAGGTGTATGCACACCATAAACCGATTCCTCCATTTACTAAATGGCGGTGTTCCTAAGAACTCTCACACAACACAATTAGTAATATAAATACAACTATTTTTTAGTTGGATAAAAGGTCCAAAGTATTGTTGTTTTTTAGTCACTAATCTCTTATGTGTAAAAGAGTTCCCCTTATTTGTCGATGGCACTCAAGTGAAACGTTCTGACATTCGCAAAAAGAGGAACACCTGTTTTAATCTGCGCGCATATAAAGACAAAACTGTTCTGTCGATACAGTCTCCCCTCGGGGGAACATAATCCTTTTGGCTGTAGAGCGACTTAGTGTTGACGGTATTTTTCCGTAGTGATGGACTTGCTTTGAGAGCAGGGGGGCCTATGCCAAATGCATTATTTTTTGCCTCAGAGCATTGTGAGAGTAATCCGCTGGGATACATTAGCGACGGTGCGGTGTGAAGGCATCGGTTCCGGTGTGTGTCTGCGCGTGTGAACACCGCGCCCGCTTCAGCTCACCCGACTGCTAGCGGCTGCTTTCATCACGGGGAACACATTTAGCTGAGCTGCTGCTTTTCAATCCGTTTTTCATGTGTATTCCAGGCACGTAAATTCTCTTTCATTCATTTTTGAAAGCGTATTGAATGCCACAAGGTTAACGTAGACACCAATGCGCACTCCAAGTCTAGATCAATAATCAAATCCAGGTGGATCATTATAGCAGATGTAAATGCGAACCTGAATTTTAATCAGGCTGGCCAGCTGAGGATAGCTCCCCCTCTTTAGACAGCTTCCTCCCAAGGTTTTTGTCCCCATTGGGGAGTTTTTTCTCACCACCATTTGAGTGTTTTTCTTCCAATTGGGGATGTATTTGCTTCACTTGCTTGTTTTTTGGGGGTCCAGGCCTGTTTTTTGCCCAATTTTCCTTCTGTCCTTGTGACAGTTCTGTGTAAAAAGCACTGTATAAATTAAATTGATTTGATTTGTTCTGATCACATCTTAGTCGTTTTACCATCGTTGATATTTTCTTGTGTGCATCCGTTTCAGAATAGTCAATCCCAAATCTGTTTTGTTTTCTGACCACCATTGGTCATTTTCATCAAATAAAAAAGTCTAGGAAACTATTTAATGGCCAAAAACTATCCAGCTAACCCTTAGTAAGACCATGGCTTATCTTAATATTATGTTTGCAGGCCTCTATAAACAGACGTGTGTTGTTCCCCCTTTATAATCTTACTTCAGTCCTCCATAGGAAAGCAGAACTGCTCATTAGTGACAGGATTTCCCCTGGCAGATACATGCAGTAAATCAGCTTTCATTTGTCTGATTTTCTGTGTCAGACAGTCACTCTACCCTTTTGCACCCAGGATTAAGTGTCTAAGGGGACTCTGCTCGTGAACACCCCAGTGGCCTGTATGATTATATTGACTAAGAGCCCATAAATCAGAAGACCTTTGAGGGCTTTACAGCTGGGGAAGTGGGAACTCCGAGAGCAGGCCACAGGCATAATCACAAACACATCCCTCTATCCCTTATTAAACAGATTATTGTCATCCAGATCCCTGTCACTATTAAAACATGCATTCATACAATAAATTCTGAATTTTAATGTCTCATTCCTGTGAGATTTATTCTGCGCAGCATGAAGCACTGGTATTCTACAGTCATACTGCCAATCCTTCTGCTCATTACTGATGGTCCAGGGTTCATGGCAAGTAGTGAACAGGTCCCCAAGGTATAGTTGGGGGCTAGGGTGTGGAGTTATACGTAAGTGTAGATTTTGTCAGGGTGTAAAGTTATGTGTGTAGATTAGGTTAGGCTGTGGAGTTGAAGGGGTAGATTGGATCTGGGATTGCTGTCCTTACTCCCAGTAAACACACGTTACAGTGAAGGCAAGCGAGCTTTCTAAATCCCGTCTCCACATCCATCTCCCCTGACATCTTCCCATTCATCTCCTCCCTGGTGATCTCATCCCTCTTCCCTGGATGTGTCCCTGCTGTCTTCAAACAAACTTGTGTAACTCACCCCACCCCCCACTCAAGTAACCCACACTTGAACTCTCTTTCATCCAGGACTACCATTCTGTCTCTCCTTCCTTTTTTCTTTAAATCCCTAGAAACATGCAATTTTTAACCTGCGTTCTCCTTTTCTCTCTGAGTCAGACCTCCTTATAGTCAGCAAGGAGCTCTACTCTGCAAAGGTGCTTTTCCCTCTGCCATTCTAATTCTCATCAACCCCTATGCAGCATTTGACACAGTTGACCTTCACCTCCTGCAGTGCTCCGGCTACCTTGACAGTAGGCAGGAAGACAGCAGGTCTTATTTGGTTTTCTTCATGCTTGATAGTTGCTCTTTTTAGGTTGCATGGTGAGGAACTGTTTTGTTTTGAGACCTCAGGACCTCTCAAGAGGTGTCCCGCAAGGTTCGGTCCTTGGTCCACTTCTCTCCGTACAGAAAGTCTCTTGTTTCTGTACTGTCCTTCCATGCTACATTGCTGCATTGATGAGACACAACATTTTCTCTGCTCCCCCCTTCTGATACCATAATAGCGGTATGCTAGGCATGCAGATTGTTCCTGTAGAACATCTGCAGAATCCACCTCCTCTTAACCTCTTACTCAAGCCAGCTTTACCTACTACTCAACTTAACTCTTAGTCCAGGTGTTCGTTTCATGTTTGCACTACTGCAACTCTCACCTGTGTCCATTTGAGCAAGACCTGCTGCTCCTCCTATGTATTTCTGAGCTAAAGAGACAGTTCCATTTCGCTGTTTTGGATGTAGCTGAGGCTTTTTTCAACCTGGATTTTATACTACAGATCTTTTTTTAGCAGCCATAAAATACGCTCCTGTGTTTCTTACTCTCTCTGCTCCCTTACTATAGGTAGGTTCAGTTGGTGAATCTGGCTCTATAATTAGGTTTATGAATGTTCTTGAAAAGGTGTGGCCAATCAGACATATGTCCACAGCCGCTAATGTTTTCCTTGGCCACAGTCCTTCTTGCATATTCATAATATGTATTAAAGTGGAAGTGAGACAGAACATTCAGTGTAATGAATATGGAGCTGAGCTGAATGCACTCGATTTATGTGTCTCTTCAGTCAGATGCTTCCCTGACTGCAGAATTGAGAATCACTCTCAATCCTAATTAGTTAATTCATGAGTTGCTGCATCCATCTGTTTAAAACCACACTGCCTTCACAGCTCTAAATCGCCACCTGCGGCAAAGCGGATCAGCGCTGCCCTCCTGTAGGCCCCCGGCCCAGCTTCCTGCACCAACACGCGGTTAAATTCACCGGTGCCCTGCTGCAGGAGCTCAGAGCGGCCAGAGCTGATAATGGATGCATGGGGCCTGACCCCCCCCCCACCTCCCTCGAGAGCGCAGCTGGCTCTGAATAATGCAGGCAGGCCGGGTCAGCGCACGCCCGCGCTTCATGTGTCGTGTGGCGCACACGCCTGTACGTGTGACACATGACAACAGGTTGAATCAGCTCAGCGAAACAAACTGATCCTGGCACTGAATGAAGAACTACGCCCCATTGTGTCTGGGCTAAGCTAGAATGTGCCTTCTATGATGTTTTTGTTTGTGGTCACAGAGCTCGGAAAAGGCTTTATAATAATTTTACTGACTTGTGGCAAATTAAATATAAGTGAGGTCGTCACATTCAGCCGGGAAATGTATTTACTCTGAAGTACCCACTTACTGTACTTCGCTTTGGATAAAAGCGTCTGCCAAATAAGTGTAATGTACCCTCACTTAATAGTTCACGTAGTGATGACATCGTCCTTTTTGCCCATCTTCTTTTTGGTAACTCATATTTTGTTCAACTATTTTATCAACACTGACATTTTGTGGCATATATTATTTTGGTCCAGACTCAAATGAAGTCCCTGGTGTCTTTCATTCTTTTTTTCTGCGATGTTTCATCTTGTTTGATCTTTGCGAGCTGTAGGCCAGAAAGATCTTCTGAAGATAATTCTCTCGCTGTTGTGCAATGGGCATAAAAATGAATATAAAACACTAACATGAATTCAGAATCATGCATTAAAAATTACTCCTTACAAAGCTACCAGCAGAATTTTTTATTTTATAAGAGATTTTCTGTGTTGTGCAAAACTTGTTCTCTCAAAAACACACATGCAAATACAGCATGCTCCATAAATGGGACAAAGACTGATTTATTTTTTTGATTTGGCTCTATGCTCTCCAACCATGGACTTATTGTAATATGTCCCAAACATTATGGTACACTGAAATGGGGGGCTATATATAAAAAGTGCTGTAATTTCTACATGGTGAAACCAAAGCATATATAAAAACGAAGAATTTAGCCTCTTGTGAATTGTTTGATTACAAACCTAAAATTGTGTAGTGCAGAGCCAAATTTAAAAAAAGTTTTTTTCCTAAACATTATGTATAATTTCTCAAACGCTGTGTATATACGGAGCTTTGTGAACTAAATGCAGTGACAACATGTGGTTACTGTCAAATCAATACAGGTCCATTTGAATTTGCATTTTAGATTGAGAGAGACAGAAATGGAAAGAGGAGAGATGGTGAGGAGCTTTGAAAGAGGCAGGGTGAAGGTCAAACATTCCATCAGAACGAGATGGAAACAAAAGAGAGGGAAGGAGAATGAGAGAAAGTGAAAGGTCACATCATAATGTTTTTTTCCGCATAATTTCATGATGTTATGATTGCCCCTATTTGCTCAAGCTGCTTTTCTTTATGATGGCAACATGCTTCTCTCTCTCTCTCTCTCTCTCTCTCTCTGTCTCAACACTGCAGTACAAAGAGGGGAGTGAGATTTTGTGCCTGTTTACTTTTAGATAAAGTGTTTGTCAGCGGGAGTAGTCACACGGTCAAGAGCAACAATAGTAACAGGGGTTTAAACCCTGAGGCTGCTGAAGCCCATTTGAGTGAATACAGCTACTCCTACGCACCGAGGTCAGAGAGAGCCGATACGGTTTTAACAGGGGTCAGTGATCTGGTGATCTCAACCCTGGATTTAAACTCTCCTGCTGAGGCTGTCGCAGCCAGCCCTCATGGTCTCTCCTTTTGAAACGGTTTACTGTCGGACCGGGGCCCTGGCTGTCTCCTTTGTGTCCATGGGGATTTATCAGTTTCTCTAATTAAATCCTCCAGTCCATTGGACAATTCTGTGAGAGCTAATGACACTAACAAGGTTTCAATGACCCAGTTTTACTGGTACTTCTTGCAAAAATCTTTATAAAGCTGATTGCTGGGGTTCTGGAATGGTGTTCAGTTTGTGTGTGTGTGTGTGCGCGTGCGTGGGTGCGTGCGTGTGTGCGTGCGTGTGTGTGTGTGTTTGTGCGTGTGTGTGCGTGTGCATGTGTGTTTGGGAGGTTTATTCTTTTCCACATGCATTATGTGTTTATGCATGTGTTGTTTTGCTGACTTTGTTGACCATATGCCTTGACTTTGTGCTTCTTTATCTTTCAATATGAATATGTTTAAAACATATGACAAAGACAGCACAATCACTCTGGTTTAAGCTCCTGCATTTGTCTCCACAGATTAATAGACTGCAATCACTCCATCCATCTGTTGCTGGGAATAAAGAGTAACACACTCTCCTCCTCTTTTTGGTGAGTTCATCCTTTCAGCATTTTCCTAGTGAGGCTAAAATGTAGAGGCAAAAAAAAGAAAGCTCAGCTTTAATTCTCGGTGGCAAACCAGAGAACGAGAGAACGGTCACCATCTGATTCATTGATCGGTTGATTGAGAATTCAGACAGCTTGGCTGATCAATACCCTCACCTGCCTGTCTAACAGGCAGGGAGATGGAGAGGCGGGCCTCCCTCGCTGCCTGCCTGTGTGGGCACTGGCAGGGCGAGACTCTGGCTTACCGACATCCCGGCAGATTGACTAACGCTCTGAGGTCTAACCGGGATGTTATGCCACACCAGAGCCGCAGCATCGGCTGTGTCGGGTTCCGTCTGCCTCCCCCTCCCGCCGCATCTCTCTCATTAACTGCTATTACCGAGAATAGCCTTTGATCTCCCTCCTCTGTCCCTTTCTCACTCGTCCTCTCCATCCCTCCCTTTTCCTCCCTCGCTCCAAATCTGTCGGCTCTTAACGAGCCCATCCTCGGCTTCAATTATTCACCACTTCTTTTATTCATCTGTTATTATTGTGTCCGGAGGGGAAACACGCGTCGATAAATAAATAATGGTGGCTGGGAGAGAGAAAGAGGCAGAGAGTGAGTGAAAGAGTGAGAGAGGTGGAACAGAGAGGTGGAGGGAAAGTGTGGCGAAAGTGTTGGCTGCAGAAAGTCCTCTTGACTTTCAGCGCGTTTGTGTTGAGCGTGCGTGTGCATATATGAGCGCACACGGGCGTGTTTGCGTGTGTCTGTGGGGGATGCTGAGAAGACCTTGTTGTCATGGAAACAGATTGAGGGAGGGGCGTGGATTGTTTCCCCCATATCACCCCCCCCCCCCCCGACAATCGTTTTTTTTCTCAGCTTGTTGTCAGGAATATTAACCCCTGACACTGTGAGGGAGGGGGGTGGGTGTGGGGGTAGGGGTGGGAGAGGCTTTTAAAGAGTAAGAGGGAGAAGAGACAGAGGAAATGGATGCCCTGTCATACTCTTCTACTCAATCTGAATGCTGTCACTGTCAGTGCTCATAGCAATGCATGTCGATACGGCCAATGCCGGCACTGAGCATCTCTGCACTTACAGAGCGCTGAGCACTTGCTCTAAGTCAATACAGAGAGGTTATGGTGATGCACTGGTGTCAGGAGCCAATCAGGCGCTACCTCTGGCTCAGGCTGCCTCAGGAGACCACTGCCCTCTGCTTTCAGGACATACTAAGGCAACAGTTGGACCTGCTCTGTGCCATTAGAAAGAGATGGTAGGGATACACAGAATGGCATTAGAATAAATGGAATGTTGGATTATGTGCCAATATGATCAGTCACACAGAAACACTGGAAGGTCATAGGTTTGGTGTCCATTTGTGTCTGAGTGAATACTGAACTGGTTACTTATGCATACTCACACACACAGCCACCCATAAATACACGCATGCACACACACGCACACACATGCATGCTTACACACACTCACGCAAGCACACCCAGGCAAACACATGCATACATTCACAGCACCATTTAATCCCACACATATACACACAAACACACAAACATGCACACACATGTACACACACATACTCACGCATACTCACAGCACCATTTAAGCCCCTCCTTCCCCCCCACACACACAAAGGACTCGCTTTTTGCTAATACAGCAATACAACAACACTTGCCCAATAGTGAATTATGAATTTAAGAGAATTTAGGGCAAATTGCACTGATGAGGGGAGAATGGAGGGGGGTGATGAATAATTAACCCTTTAGGGGGTCTGTGACTGAAGGATTCACCCCCTCCTCTCTCTTCTGTCCAGTTCTCTTCATCTCAGACAGACTGACCCTCAGGGAGAAGGGGAGAGGGATAGAAGGGCATGTTCTCGTTTATTTCCTGCCCCCCTCCTCTCCATCCCCCTCTTCTACACATCCTCATGGTGGGGGGTATTCAATATTTAAAGAGCAGGGATGACAAGACAGTAGACACACACACACCCACCAGAGGTCTGATATTCCTTTTGTTCTTCTGAGTTTCTCCCACATCTGTGTTAACGTTCAGTTTGCCTACTTAGAGTGTGCCCACATCCAGCTTCAAACTGTGTGTGTGTGCATACAAGTGTGTTGTTTCTGTGTGTGTATGTGTGTGTATGCATTCAGGTTTAAATTATATTGTAGAGCTCTGTGCTCAGAATGAAAGAAAAAAAAAACAAGTTGAATAATAGTAATTTAAAAAATGTGATGCTTATACACTTTTTGTCTTCCCCAATATCTCTTTTCTCTCCTCATGTTTGGTACCTGTAGTGTTCAGCTTGCATTGAGCGTGCTCAGTACGTGTAGAGTTCAGCTTGCATAGAGCATGCTCAGTGTGTGTAGAGTTCAGCTGGTACTGAGCGTACCTGTAGAGGCCGGATCTGAGCACAGGTAGCACCTGTAGACTTTCATTTCCACTGAGCATGCCCATGGAGGGAGGCTGTGTGATTCACCAGGTCCTGGGGGGCACACAGCTTTTCAGCTCACTAATTGCATAATTACATTATTATATCCTTACTTTACTACATCACTTGCTTCCCGGGTGACTTGTGTATCTCTGTTTATACCATGGACTACCGTGTTCAAACACCCCGCGAGGTTACTCTCTTACACACCGTCGCTCCCAGTGACAAAACCACTGACAGAATGTGCAGTCAGCCACTGATACCCCAGCAGTGGGAAAGCCACTGTCTCTCCAAACTACTGACCGGTATCCGGATGGACAAATCAGGGACTGGTGGGGTGGATGGGGTGGGTGGGGTGGTGTGGTAGATGGGTGGATGGGACGGGTGGTGGGGGGAGCGAGAGAATGAGAATGTGAGAAGGGGGGAGAGGTAATGAAGTGATTGTGAGACCTGATGTCTCATTAAGACGAGGAGGGGATTACTGACGCAGCTGTCACCCTTATTCAGGGGAGGCTGTGGTGAGGTGAGGCGTGAGGGGGCGGGCGGGGGCGGGGGTGCTAAGTGGCTGGCTGTACCGGCCCCCTATATGCCACACCTCTGTAAGCATCCCTCCTCTGCTGATTTTAACCCCTCCCTCAGGGTCTCTTGGGTGCATTTTCTCTTTCGATGAATACCCCCCCACCCCCACCCTCCCTCCATGCTGCCATGTGCCTTCAGCACTGCAATCAAATCTCAGTGAAACTGCGGAGTGGCACGGGGGACCTTCCTGACCACAGCACGCACGTGACCTGACCACGCGCTGGAGGAGGAACAAAAGAAAGAGAGCAAAGGGAGTGAGGCGCACACTCCCTCCTCTCTCTCTCTCTCTGTCCATCTTCCACTCCTCCTTCTCGCATCCTTCTCTCCATCTCCAAGGTCAGATCTCACGCTGACGGCGTTGGCAGCGCGCTGACAGGCTGGCGCGATGCCCGAGCAGCAGGCCCACGCGCGGTTCATCGTGCCCAAGGCCCCGCCTCCTTTCCGCCGCGTGCGCGCGTCCTCTCCAGTCACTCCGCGGCAGCGCGCGTCACGCGGACGCACAGCCCGGCCGGGGCGCGGGGGCTCTGCTGTTTGTGTGTTCGCTCACGCGCAAGCGATCCCAAAACAAAACCAGCGTGAAGCGGGCCGGTCGCTCTCCCGCTCGAAATCGAGGTGCCGCATCGACGTTGCGGCGAAACCGTGGCAACGTTGTGGTAACGTTACGCCAGTGTTGCCACACGGTTGCAATGAAGTTACATTAACATTGCGGCAGCATTTTCGACATTTTCCGGTGAAGTTTCAGTTTTGGGTTTTACAGCTCTTACCATGCATTGTCCTCCTACACATTTTCCTGTTTATGAATGTATGGTTATTTATACATCTGCGACTGCTTGTTAACCCATGCTTGTGGCTGTATGTGGCTGCAAATCTGTAGCCTTTTTTGTACCATTTAAGTGTTTAAAAATATGTAACTGTTTATGTATATGTAACAGTTTTTAATCTGTGCTTGCTTCTGTGTGTTTATAAATCTGTAGCCGTTGCATCTATAATGCGATGTGACAGAGTCTGTCTCTCAGCTGGCTCCAGCTGGCGCAGCGGAGAGAGGCTGTGAGCTCCCAGCGCTCCTGTTCACACAGTCTGTTCATCTGATCCACTGCAGATCTCCATATGAACTCCATTAGTCCCACTGAAAGCAGGCCACAAACCTGATCTCTTTATTTACCACAGAAGTAACCGATTCTCTGCTCTCGCTCGGCCCGTCTCCCGCGGCTTATTGTTCTGAGCGGGGCTGTGGTCCCGCTCCCCTAGGTCCTGACCATATGGTCCACCCTAGCCCCTCCCATTTAGCTTTAAGCTCCGCCCACATGTGACATCTGACATGTACTTCTCTGTGCTCCTCCTCAAGCTCCCTCATTTATGGCCCCTCCCTCCCTCCCCCCTTCCCCAATGTCTTTTATCTTTCAGATTGAGGGAGGGCAGCAGGAGGGCGTGTACCCGAGGAACGGAGAGAGAGAGAGTGAAGGGGAGAGTGCATCAAACAGCTCACATATACTGCTCTTTGGAGAGAGGGATTGAGGAGGGAGATAAAAACATTTACAGAGGTGTGAGAGAGAGAGACAGAGAAACACACTCAAGGTCTCTCTCCCCTCCCTTGAGCTTGTGTGTGTGTGAACGGGAACGTGTGTGTGTGTGTGTGTGTGAGAGAAAGAGAGGGCAGGTGTGAAGTTAATGGGACAGTAGGTAATGCATTTCATGCAGTGTCAGCGGGATGGCAGTAGGAGGCGCTGTGCCCCTCCTCCTCCTCTCCTCCTCTCTCTACTCCTCCTATCCCTCGCTCCGGGACCAGGCCAAGCGGTCATTCACTTCCCTCCAAACTGTGAGTACAGCATTTCTACTGTGTGGTATACTATAATATGACAGCTGTAATATGACTGGGTTGTGTGGTATACTGTAATATGACTGTATTTCAGGCATTTTCAGGTAGTGATGCTCTCTTATATTCACTATTTAGGTCTGCTACCTGCACTGACCTGTAATTAAGTTGTGAATTCATTAGGATTCCTCAGTCTCTGTTTACCACTCTCCTAGGTCTATTCAATATTATCTCTATCTCTCAAATTAGCATAACAACTAATTTAAAAAACTGAATGTCTTTGAAAAAAAGACATTTACATTAAAATATCCATGACACATTGATGAGATGTGCTTCTCTAAGATTTTCTGAGAAAGAAGTCTGATTCAAGGTCAAATGAGCTGTATTGGCATGTCAAGCACAAGGTACACAAAACAACTGATAATAATAATAATAATAATAATAATAATAATAATAATAATAGTGTGGGGTTGGGAGATTAATCTATAATTAAAATAGCATTTCAAAGATAATAGCCATAATGTCTAGATTGTCCTATGGCAGTGTGTTGCCATAGATGCCTGCTTACTGTCCACAGACAGTCCTGGTGTTGGTCCCTCTCCCAGTATCATCAATATTTTTACTTTGTCTCTCATTTATGGACAGATATTTTATACTTTAAAAATGCAAACAACAATTCAACACACACACACACACACACATACACACACAATATTTCTTTCTTGCACTCTTACACATACACACACGCTCGCTCTCTTTCACTCTTACACGCACACACACACACACGCATGCGCGCACGCACGCACGCACACACGCACACACACACACACACACACACACTGTCACTGTCATGCCAGCTCATGTGGGAAGGTGAAGAGGTCAAGGTGTTGCCTAGATTTCAGTCTGTGACATTTTCTGTGTCAAAGCAACACAAAGAGGAAGGTCAGTCAGTTAAATGTCATTTTCTACATGGACACACACACAGACAAAATGAAGACCTTTTACAGACTCTGGTCTTTTTCATGTAACATTAACATTAAGGCAACATTATTGGATTGCATAGTGTTGTAATTCCATTTGTTATTTGTTTTGCCAGCATATGCTTTGATAACACAAGAGAGTTCTGTTCATGATAATAAAATCAACTGAATTAAATTTAATAGAACTGGGACAGAGGCTCTGCTTGTCATATAATTTCAGGGGTAATATCTCTGGATTGATTTGAAAATGGAGAGAACAGGTGATGGAAAAGGAGGAGATAGAGGACAGGCAGTGTTTTATCCCCTCCATCAGCACACACACAAACTCAACAGGAACTCGACAGAAAGAACAGAAACTGCTTTACTGAACTGTGATTTTTATTTCTGCCTTCTTTGATGAATAATTCAGAATAATAACCTGTTGCATACAAGCAAAAATGTGAAAATCATGTAGAAATGATAAAAGTTTTTTTTTAATATCCTCAATATTCAATGAATGCAGTGTGTTTAACCCCGCTAATACTGCAGGTGTGTGTAACAGTGTGTCAGTATTTGAGTGTGTGCTTCCCTAACCATTCTCTCCTTCGGCTCGCCTGACTGCCTGCGGCAAACAGATGAAATGCCCGAGAGTAAGTACCCTCTTCAACTTGTCTTTTTTTCCCTCTCTCTTTTCCCTTTCTGTCTGTCCCTGTCTACCTTTTTTGCCATTTGCCTAAACTTTTCTGTTCTTTATTTTCTTTTGGATTTAACTTTTTTAAAAACAAGCTTTACTTCTTTATGAGTACCGTCTCTTTTACATGTCTGCTGAAACCCTGATAAAGGCTGTTGCTGAAATGCGTTGGTTTTAAATTCTCTGCTTCAAGTGCAGCTGGAGCGTTTTTTATCGCTGCTGGTGCTTTCCACTCCATGCACAGTGATAGTTCAGTGAAGTAGCATCAGACTCCCCTATTTTCATCTCTACATTTCTATCCTGAGTATTGCTTCTAATATACATATACAACAGACTAAAGCTGTAGAGGAAATTGTGCTTTAGTGTGTGTGTGTGTGTGTGTGTGTGTGTGTGTGTGGGAGAGAGTAACTATATTACCTTCCGTGGTGGAAATATCCGGAGGGCTGACGGAGTCTAACCTCAGCGAGTTCAATAATGCAGAAATGCCCACGGCGAAGGCACAGATTTGATCAGCTGAGGGAACTGGCTTATTATCTCAAACCCTGGGAATACTTTCATTAAACTGCCTCTGCTTTTCCACACGCTCCCCTGCCCCACACACACACACTTCTCTTACAGCTTCGTTCACCCCCGCCTCTGCGCTCCCTTTGCCCCTTTACTTCCATTAAAATATTCATTTTTGTCCCTCTGTGCTTCTAAATAAAAAAAACAAACAGAGCTAATGTATTCAGATCAACTCACGCTTCTTTATAGACAGATATTTCATCGATCTTCTTTCACAGAGAATCTCGGAAAGCATGTAGTCTGACTGCAAACACAAACAACAAGGACACGACAAGACATAACACAAGACATGACATCATGGCTGCATGATTACTGACTCACAGCAGTACAGTTACTGACTCATATTCAGTATGTTGACTGGCGTCCGTTCCTTCCTCATCCATCTCTCATCCCTGTCTTCATTTCATGTGTTTCTCATGTTTCATCTCAGAGCACAGCTCCCTTTCCTCTCTTCCCCAAAGTCCTCACTCTCCTCCACCTTCAGGTCCCGCGAGGTTCCCTGTAAATGATTCATGCTGCATCTTCCACCATTAAAGCCCATGTAAATCAGATTAGCGCACGCTGCTGCCTCTTAGCGCTCCGAAACGCAGCCCGTCCCCTGGGGAGGTGTTTTCGGAAGTTGGAGTGTTTGTGGTAGAGTGGACAGCGCATTCGCAGCCTCTCTTTCTCTCTCATCTGACCACTGGCAGCTCTTATTCCCTGTGCATGCTGGGTAATGATGGGTCATCCACGTCTTTATATAGCATGCAGATCAAGGCTATTTTCCACTGTTAAATCCAAGGCAGGGGAAGCGATAAAGATGACCTCAACCAACCATCTCCTACATACCCGAGAGTAAAATAGCTATTAACCAGGGAGCAGGCCTCCAGTCCTGCAACCTCATATAAGAAACTGACCTGATTGGCTGTCCCTGGCAGTGGGTTTGACTTGGCTCCTATTTAGCTTCACTGAGCTTTGTTACACAGCTGAAGTATTGATCTGTGTGTGTGGTTCTGGTTCAGCCTGACAGAAAGGAACAGAAAAAGAAGCAGCATTTTGAATTTCACAACTTGGCTCATAGTTACAACTCATAGCTCTAGTTCTGGCTTTGGCAGTGGAAAAAGGCTGCAGAAACGCATTACTGGTTTATTTATTTATTAGCTTAATTAATAGTTTTCGAACATAAAACAGCATATAAAAATGCAACTTTGAACTATTATAGTGAGTGTATATACAGTGAGTCAAGTGAGTCAGCTGTTTGGATAGCTGTGCTGTATGTGCTGTGTGACATAGGTACGCCATGTTAACGCCATGTTAACCCCCCTCTCCCCCCGCATCCCCCTGTCTCCCTCCACAGTTCTCCAGCCCCCACTGATCACTGCTCAGTCGGTGTCCACAGTGGCCTACGTTACGGAAGACATCACTCTCACCTGCGAGGCCTCTGGCATTCCAACACCGACGTAAGTCTTCACTCAAACCAGCTCACCCTTTACACAAGAGCCCTCCACTCGGCCTCACTCCAGGCTCATGAATGCAGCACATATATGAAACAATTTATGATGATAAGAAGTGCCCTGTACAAGCTTGGCCAGTGCTGGCTATGATGAAGGATTTATTTTAATAATCTAAAAATGAGGAACTATCCAGATGGTGCACCTGCTCTCAGGTGTACACGTCTCTGTTTTACAACAAAAAATGATCTCATAATCATCAAAGACTTCAGCAGGAAGTAAACATCATTAGCAGGGACATCATTAACCATCTACCTCTCTTTCTCTCTCTCGCCTTCCCTTGCTCCTGCCTTTCCTTCATCCCACCTCTCTTCCCCGTCCTTTCTCTCTCTCAGGTTTCGCTGGGTAAAAGATGGGACGGTGTTTGACCCCAGCAGCGACCCTCACCTGTCCCTAACGCCAGGTTCTGGAACGCTCACTGTGGCATCTGGCTATGCCTCTATCAGCCGGTACCAGGGCAACTACAGCTGCTATGCCTCAAATGAACTTGGCACTGCCATCTCTGACCAGATTCAGCTAATCACAGAAAGTGAGTGACTCAGCTTGTTCCACCGAATGGTTTTATTTAAAGACCCAATGCAACAAAAAGCAAACATTTTAATTTTCATATAAATAAATAAAGAAAACAAATACTATTATATTAAACCTATTTTATTCAGTTGAGTTTTTTTATCCTTAAAATTAATTTACTCCCCACTACAATGCCTATGAATTGCAAGTTTGGTTATTTACATTTTAACCTATCTGCTGTATGTCCAATTACTGGGCAGCCAATCAGAAGTGAATTTAATGTGAATATCCGTTACAGAAAGGACACTCCATGTCAGTTTTCCAGCTTCCCTCTTTAGAAAAGACACATTTACATCACAAGGAAATTATTTTCCTGTTTATAAATTTGGAAATAATAAGAATACATCTCTCAATGAATGTTTTAAATGTGAGAAAAAATGTTTTTCAGCTGCAAAATCACATCATGCAGTGACGACAGCCTACAGACGAGAGCCACTAGGCTGATCCAAATTTAACCACAATGTGCTTTTTCTGCAACTTTGATTTCTTACAGTTTGGACCTGGGCCTGGGTGCCTCTGTGAAACACAGAAGGGGCAATTTAATTTTTTTAAGCACTAGTGTTTGGTTGGTTGGTTTAGGAAACTAATTTGGACTCTCCTAAAGTCATTGTGCTTTCAGCCTGTTGTTCTCAGTGCATGAGTGCAGTTACCCACAGTAATTTCCTGTTTGCCTGAAAATAAAGGTGCAGTAAAGAGCTGAATGATAGAAATGAGGTTAAATAACCCACCCCTCTTCAAATCCATTACACAAATTAAATGGTTGAAAAACAGCCAAGGCTAATGGTGCTGCTGGGAAAACACAAAAATTCAGTGTCGCCTACTCCAGCTGGCCATCTGAGTTTGCTGTGAACTTTGCAGAGATGTGTGGTCAAGCCATTTTTTTCCATTATGGGCTGTTTTTTTATAGTCGAACTTATAAAGCACTCCACTCGATGTTTTCTTTTCTGTGCACGAGCCAGTAACATTTTTAGTAATTCTGTCAAGATTGTCATGCTCAATAATGACAGTGAAAATGCAAAAAGAAAGACAGCTTCCGCAAATTTTCTCCACTGCAAATTTCACGTATAACGTTTATTGAAAGAGCTAGTGCTGCGCTATCAGTCAAAGTTCTTTGTCAGACTGACAAAAGTCTTTGTTGGAAAGCTCAGCACTAGCACTTTCAATAAACATTATATGCTAAATTTTCAGTGGGGAAAATGTGTGGAACTTGTCTTTCTTTTTGAACATATTGTGCCTCATTCAGAAAACTTGTCTTACATTATTCTGACTTTTGTTCTTAGAAAGGTTCCTACGAAAAATCAATACACAAAAATTCATGACACATATGCAGACCTTTGTTTTTGTGCATATCCCAGGTGTATGAGATGATGAATGTTAACTGTTTGTAAATTTTATGCACGATCCAGTTCATGTGAGTTCATGAGGAAACAGCGATGAATAAGTACAGATTTTTTTAAAACTAATGAATGCCGAAATGTTCTTGGAAATGTTTTTACATACAGTTGACGATCAAATTTGATTTTACGCATGTTTTGTGAATGAGGCCCATTGTTCACCTCCAGCACTTTTCCTGAATTTCTGTGAGCGTGTGGTAGTCCTCTTTATCTAGTGAAATTATGGATCTCATACAGACCACAATCACATTGTAAGCAATCAATTCTGAAACAACGGAAAGGATTGCTGTTCATAAAAACATGCTCAATCAGCTCAAATGTTCTGTGATGAAAGCTGTTCTCGTCTCCTCACTGACTGGCGTCAGTAAATTAGTGTGTGTGGTCCATATAGGATCATTCATTTAAATATGCACATTATGGATCAGGAAGTTAAAGAGTTATGCAGTAACTCATTTATATGTGCACTTTATGGAAGTGCACTGCCCAAGAATGGACTATGCATCCCTCTCTTCACAAACAGGAAACATTTGCTTCTTGAAAATTGCCATTTATTTGTAAACAAATAGGCACGGAAGTGCTTACACAAAAACACATGTATACCACCCAACTACACCTGCAAAAACACATGTATACCACCCAATTTGTACACAAATCAAAATGATAAATAATTTCACACACGCCCACATGCACACACATGCTCACGCACAAACACACACAAACGATTAATGGTTTCATTAAGAATGCCTCTTTACCTACACTATACCTTTGCCCCCTCTGTTTCCCTGACAACAGTTACCCCAGAAACAAGCAATTCATGCAGCCAGTTAGTGACCGAAGGGATCAATAGGAGAGGCGGAGAGTGTGCACTGTGGAATCAGTGCTGTGTATACTCCGGCACTGGTCAATTATGATAGCACATATCTGTGTGGTGCATTCGCAGTTATTCATGCGTTGAAGTGCATGATTGACTGTCATTGTTTGTTTGTTTGTGTTTGTGCGTATAATAGCCATAATAAACACAGCCTCCCACTCTTCCGCAGGCATCCCCGGTTTGCAGAAGGAGAAGCTCATCAGGAAGAAGGTGTCAGAGGGGGAGAGCGTGGTCCTCACCTGCAACCCCCCCCACAGCACAGACTCCCCTCACATCCACTGGATGGATAACAGTGAGTCTCAGTTCACATTTCTGTACAAGTGTGTGTGTGTGTGTGTGTGCATAATTTTTACATATGTGAGCATATTTGTGTGTGCATGAGTGTGTATGTACATATGTGTCTATCAGTATATAATTACATCTGTGCGTATGTGTTCACGTGTGTGTATGTGTGTGCTTGTGCGTGCGCGTGTGCATGTGTGTGTGTGCGTGTGTGTGTATGTGCATGTGTTCGTGTGTGTCTGTGTGCATATGTGTGCATGTGTGTGTGAGAGTTTGTGTGTGTGTATGTGTGTGTGTGTGCATATGTGTGCATGTTTGTGTGTGTGCATGTGTGTGTGTGTGTGTGTGTGTGTGTGTGTGTTTTAACCCTTCCCTCTCTCTCCAGAGCTGAGGCACATACAGCAGAGTGCCCGTGTGATCCAGGGCCGGGATGGAAACCTCTACTTCTCCAACGTGATCCTGGATGACAGTCGCAGTGACTACAGCTGCCACATCCAGTACATCACAGCCCGGACCATTCTGCCCAAAGATCCCATCGTCCTCTATGTCTCGTCGTGTGAGTCTCTTCACCTGAAAATGCAGCCCCACGTTTCTCCCAAACTCTGCAGTCTTACTGACTGATGGGACCCAATAGCTCAGTTACAAAGTGCTCAGTCGATTGGATAATGGCATCAGAAATTTAATTCCAAATTCTATTGGGAGATTTCTATCGTGCAATCTTATTTTAATCACATAGAAACCATTGTGTGTGTGTTTCCATTTTAATGTATTGACTACTAGACCAAAGCTACCAGATTTTCAGTTCAAGATCATTTTTACTGCGTATTTTCTAGGGCAGTGTTCCCCAGAGTAAAGCAGCATCTGATTTAGAGATCTGAGGTTTTGTTTTGTTTATCCTAATCTTTTTGAAAATCATGATCATATTTTTTTACATTTAGTGTCAAGGCCCAGTTCTGGCACTAATGCTCTAGCAAATCCAGGCTTTTCCATTCAGTGGCTGACAGGAGGACCAGCCACCTGCTGTCCAGAGCAGGAATTTGACTTCTGTGTGAGGCTGGGAGTTTAACTCCTGTTATAGTGTTAGCACGCGGTATATTGGACTCAGCTGGCGTCCTGCTTCAATCCATGCCTCGTGTGTGAATTTAGTGAATTGTGTTTAATTGTATTGTATGTACCTGGGTGACATAGACACAATTACCAAATATCAGGCACCCTGCATGGCTGCTGGCCACAGCTGGCACTGATGTAGATGGTCTGGGTTCTGTACCAGACGATGGGTCCTTCCATATGCTACAACTGTGCTTCACCAGTGCCTTTGTGCCGCTCCTGACATGCTGTTTGTCTGGTATCTAATGTACGTGTAACTGTACTGTGTGTTCTAATGTACCTGTAACTGTACTATGTGTTCTAATGTACGTGTAACTGTACTGTGTGTTCTAATGTACGTGTAACTGTACTGTGTGTTCTAATGTACCTGTAACTGTACTATGTGTTCTAATGTACCTGTAACTGTACTGTGTGTTCTAATGTACATTATCTCTCTCTCTTTCTCTGCCTCTTGCTAGCTAACACGGTGGCGTCTAACAGGAAGCCACACATGGTCAGGCCCTCTGGCTCCCGGAGCTCTTATTTGGCCCTCAGGGGCCACTCCTTTGAGCTGGAATGCATCCCACAGGGACTGTAAGTGGAACCCCCTGTCCATATGTCTGTCTGTCTGTCTGTCTGTCCTCTTAGTCCATGTCCAGTGCTACCTCTCGCTCAGGCCCTGTCTATACTCGCACCTGATTCGGATGACAAACTGTATTTATGTTTATCTGGTGTAATGGTTGCATGTTTACACTTTATTTTTAATGTGCTGCATATCTGCTTCCGCACATTTAGATCTAGCTGTTCTTTTCAGACCGACCTGGCACCCTGCCCAGCATCAGAGTGTCTTATTACTGGATGGTATTTGTCAGCAGAATGTTGGGTACAGGAGAAGATGCACATTGGAGCATTTATATTCAGATTCAGTAGCAGCGGAATCCAGCCAGAATACCCCCAGATGCGTTTCAAATCGGATTTGGACAAATCCTATCTACTGTTAATCTCATTTCTGGAGTTTAGACCTTAATCATCAATGATGACACAATGGATTTATCAAGAAATCTGATATGTTTCATAAAGAGAGTAAACTGGGCCTCTGTGAGGGTGTGAGATTATGCAAGTTGTGCTCATTCTCACCATCTTTACTGTATCTCTTTCTCTATCGCTCCCTCTACTGCCTTCTCTCTGTCTCTTTGTCTCTCTCCCACTCCTTTCGCTCTCTCCCTCCCTATCTCTCCTTCTTTCTCTCTCCAGGCCCACTCCCGACATTCAGTGGGTGAGGAAAGACGGGGAGCTGTCTGAGACCCGCACCTCCCAGGAGAGCTTCGGCAGGGTGCTGCACTTCAGCAACATGTCTGAGGCAGACAGCGGGGAATACCAGTGCCTGGCCAGAAACAGCCAGGGCATTGCCACACACACGTACACCGTCAGTGTGGAGGGTACGACGCACACGTACACACACACACACACACACACACATACCGCACATGCGCACACGCACACACACACATACCGCACATGCGCACACACACACATGCGCGTGCGCACACACACACACAATTTTACTCTTGCACATCTTCTCACCAGTAGACATCCATCTTTTCCCAGCCTAATGATGGTGGCTTAAGCATAGTGACTCATGGACGATGCTGTTTGTGGAGCTCTGTGCGTTCTGTGTGTTGTGCAGCGGCTCCGTCCTGGACCAAGCGGCCGGAGAGCGACCTGTTCATGCTGGGAGACACGGTGCAGCTGATCTGCGAGGCTGATGGCATCCCCACCCCCACCATCACCTGGAGAATGAACGGGAACCCCCTGTCAGGTCACTGCTCCCTCAGTCGCTTTCTTCTGTATGCACTTACAGCAGTCGAGAGGGTGTCTGGCAGAGTCTCTGGAGTGTGAGCGCTAAGGCACAGTCATTAGCATTAGCGTCGCTCCATAATTTCTCCTGAGGTCAGCTTTGTGGTTGCCCAAAGTCCTCTAATGTTGAAGGTGTAGTCAGCTAAGTAGAAATCAATGGTCAATCATGCCTGCTTCTCTATCTCCCATATAGCAGTGCAGTAACAGAGTAGGACAATATTGAAGAAGACTGGTGCCAGCATGCAGCCTTGTCTGACTCCAGTCTGGACCACTGAAAAGCTCAGAGCTCTGTACCTCCACAACCACTCGGGCCATTATTCCACAGTGACACTGCTGGAGAATGTTTCAGAACTTAGAAAGGTCCACGAAAGCCATATGAATAGGCTATGGTGCTGCTCCTGACAGAACAGCGGTTCTGTTCCATAGCACTGTGTAAAGTTGTGGTTGTGTTGCAATTCTGTTCTGTAGCCCTGTGTAAAGTTGTGGTTGTATTGTGGTTCTGTTCTGTAGCCCTGTGTAAAATTGTGGTTGTGTTGCGGTTCTGTTCCATAGCCCTGTGTAAAGTTGTGGTTGTGGTTCTATTCCGTAGCACTGTGTAAAGTTGTGGTTGTGTTGTGGTTCTGTGCCATAGCCCTGTGTAAAGTTGTGTTTGTGTTGCGGTTCTGTTCCATAGCCCTGTGTAAAGTTGTGGTTGTGGTTCTATTCCGTAGCACTGTGTAAAGTTATGGTTGTATTGTGGTTCTGTTCTGTAGCCCTGTGTAAAGTTGTGGTTGTGTTGCGGTTCTGTTCCATAGCCCTGTGTAAAATTGTGGTTGTGGTTCTATTCCGTAGCACTGTGTAAAATTGTGGTTGTGTTGTGGTTCTGTGCCATAGCCCTGTGTAAAGTTGTGGTTGTGTTGTGGTTCTGTGCCATAGCCCTGTGTAAAGTTGTGGTTGTGTTGTGGTTCTGTGCCATAACCCTGTGTAAAGTTGTGGTTGTGTTGCGGTTCTGTTCCGTAGCACTGTGTAAAGTTGTGGTTGTGTTGTGGTTCTGTTCCTTCAGATGTTGACCCAGACCCCAGGCGCAGTGTACAGGGCGGGGCACTGATTCTGAAAGATGCAAAAGCCAGTGACACTGCAGTGTTCCAGTGTGAAGCCTCCAACCATCACGGCAGCATCCTGGTCAATGTCTACGCCTATGTCCTCGGTAAGAATGCTCATATCACAATATATCCTTAAAACCTGGATATATCATAACATATCCCTAACATCTAGACTTGTCACAATATATTCTTAGAGATCTATCATATTCCAATATATCCTTAAAACTTCAGCTGTGTATTTTGGTGTAACATACAATAAAATAAGCTTTCCTACCCTTCAATTGCAAAATTAGTCTGTCTGAGCATGCATAAAAATGTTATTTGATGTTAACTAGTGGTGAGTTTATAGTAGATGTGTGTACCAGTATGAAGTTAAATATTGAGCGTGGGCCTGTTTTATTGGATCTCTCCCTGGGGTGCTATTAAAATTAAAATTTGAACAGCGATTTATCACTTTTTAAAATGGTGGCACTGCAGTGAATGCCTCCAGCAGACAGCTCCATCCCTCTCATACTGTAACTTCACTAGATGCTCGTGCTTTTTATCTTTACTGGGATTGTTTGGAATGGTGGTTTACTTCCTGTGTAGAGCGAAGACAGTTTCTCATCTGTGCATTTGCAGAGTTTCCTCCACAGATTCTGACAGACGACAGACAGACATACAGAGTGACGGAAGGACAGACTGCTTCGCTGGACTGCAAAACATTTGGCTCCCCCAGACCCACGGTGAAATGGTGAGGAAAAGCGAGAGAGTCAATGAAAGAGAGAAAGGTGGGGGGGCTGCTAGAAGGGATAAAAGAGAACTAGTATACAAATAGTTCTTATTTGTACTTCATATTCTTTCTTTTTTTCTAGTTATAAAAAGCATTTCAAAGTGAACTTCAGAGAAGGGAAATAGATAGATGTATAAACACTCAGTACATTCAACCAGATTTCCCTGTGCTTTATACATAGAACAGGAGCAGGTGACCATTAAGACAAGACACCTAGACACAATTACAAGCCATCTTAGTGCGGTTGATAGTGTGTTGGTTGAGTTGTGGTTCTGACTGTGTATGTTCAGAGTGGTTGCATTGTGGTTCTGACTGTGTGTATGTTCAGAGTGGTTGTGTTGTGGTTCTGACTGTGTGTATGCTCAGAGTGGTTGCGTTGTGGTTCTGACTGCATGACCACGTGGGTGTTCAGGGTTATGTTGTAGTTTTATCACGTGGATGTTCAGGGCAGTCGTGTTTTGGCTCTGACCATGTGACCGTATGGATATTCAGGGACAGCGAGCGCTCCACCATAAAGTCTGACCCCAGAGTGACTCAGCTCAAAACTGGAGCCCTGCAGATCAAAGATGTTTCCCACAATGACTCTGACACCTTCACCTGCTCCGTCCCCGACACCACCCTCTCCATCACCGCCTCGCTAGAAGTGCTGAGTATGATGCTCTATTACTCTCTCTGCCTACCTCTGTCCTTTCCCCTCCCCCACTTTCTACCCCCTCCCCCCCCAAACCAGTTCAGTCCAGTTCAATTTAATTCAGTTTTGCTCATTGTTCACTCTTTGAAAGGAAAAACCAGAGCAGTACTGGCAAAGGATTATCTTACAGTGTACACATTCAACTATGAATGCACTGGTTCATTATATATATGTATATGTGACCATATATGAATCCCCTGTGCCAGCAGGGGTTTGATTTTTCTTTCATGGTAACTTCTGCGCTATGTTGCCTTCCCTATCTGATACTCCCTCTCCTTACACGGGTCTGAAAAAAGTATTAGAGGAACAGTTGTAAAGCTCTTATGCATGCTAATGCATTAGAATGCACTTGAGACCACATGGAATCCATACCTCCATCGGCTGAAGTCTAACCATGTGACACCCTTTCCAACTGCCTTGTCTACTCAGACAGGACCGTGATCGTGACCCCGCCCCAGGCGCTGCGTATCCGGCGTGGGCATGACGCTGTCTTGAGCTGCCACGCCCAGGTGGACTCCAAGCTGGACCCACCGCAGTTTCAATGGAGAATGGAAGGACAGAAGCTCTTCGCTTCCTCCTCTGAAGACAAGTAACTGCCCCAGAACATTCATACAGTGCTCATGAAACACTCTCATAGTGGCCAGACAATGCTCACATAATACTTGCTCACACCATGCCCATGCAGCTTGCCAGGGCATGTAGTCGAGGTACAGGGTCCCTTGGGGGTATTCAAGTCCAGGCTTGATACAGTACTAGACCATCTCTGGACTGGAAATGAATGGCTAGCCTGGATGAGCCAGTTACATAGTTACATATTTCTGTGCTCTTATGCTCATACAACACTCACAAAATGCTCACATGCACACCTAAAGCTCACATTTATCATTTTTATAATGGTTATTTTCTCATATTCATATACATGACTAAAATAATTATTTTATTAATTATGTATGAATTCTGCAGTTTTGTTTAGTGATTTTGCCCTGTATGAGTGTGTCTGTCAATAATAATAATAATAATAATAATAATAATAATAATAATAATAACGATGATGATGATGATGTGTTTCAGGTACACATTTAGAGATCATAACCTCATAGTGAGTAATGTCCAGTGGGAGGATGCAGGCGAGTACACCTGTGATGCCATCACAACTCTGGACAAGGCGGTGGCCAATGGCTCCATTACTGTCATCGGTATGACACCTGCACAACAGCAAAAACACAGAACTGCACAACTATACAACTGCACAACTGCACAACTATTCAACTTCACAAATACAGAACTGGTCAACTGCAGAAATGCATGACCACACAACTGTATTACTACACAACTGCAGAACTATTGAAATGCACAACTGATGAAATGCATAACCATGCACACACGCCTGCACAACCACATCACCGTGCTACAATTGTGCCACTATCTTTTGTGTTTGTTCTTTTTGTGGGTCAGTCTGAGTTGTGAAATGAAATGTGGTTGAACCCTGTGATGAATATGAGCTTTTCTGCAATAAGAAAATAACCACCTGAGAGCCAGCTGCATGAACATAACGTATGGCTGTACCAAGAAGCTACTGAGTCAATGTAGCTTTTACAAAACACATTGTGACATCATGCCACCATCTTGGTGCTATTTGACATAATATTGTTCACACCCCCCCCCCCCTTTCAAAGACCGACCGGACCCCCCCTCGCTGCCAGACCTCCTGGAAAAGCACAACCGCAGTGTGATACTGAGCTGGACCCCCGGAGAGGCCAACCACAGCCCCATACTCGGTACAGACCCCATACTCGCCTGGTGCCCAACCTCCCTCTCAGAGATCACACACTGCAGCCATTTCCAGCAAAAGGCTGTTTCATTTAAAAAATCACGCAGTCACAGCAGGCCTGGCACTACCTCACTGGCACACTGTGCTGTTTCAACAACAAATATTTACAGTCCAGCAGTTTCATAAACCACAGACGTGTGTTCCAAGCTGCTGTTTTTGTACCTGTGTTTTTTCAACATTTTCTGTCTTAATGACTGTTTGCCATGGACTCTAGATAGAAGGGACAGTGGAGGGACTGACCTTTGTAATCCTGGACCTGCCTTACTCACAGTGTATATGTTCAGTATTACTGGAATATCATTCCCTAGTTAATACTTGTTTACATTGGGAGTTTGCAGTCTTGGTCCTGGAGAGCTGTAGCCTCTGTTGGTTTTTGTTGCTACTCAGCACTTGATGAATGATAAATGATCAATTAAAGCATCTGATCATACAGTTACTGTTACTCATCTCACCTGGTTTCTTCAGTCTAAATTCGTAGCTGATTTTAAGGTGAAAACAAAAAGCCAGCAGAACCTGTCATTCTTCAAGACCAGGGTTGCAGAACCCTACTTTGTGCAAACTATATTATATACCTGAGGTGTGTTCAAGTTCAGCGAACAAGGCGAACGTTTGAAAACGTTTGCAAACTATTTCCAACTTTTTTCTGTTAGCTTTGTGTTCGCCGCGAACGTTTGCAAACATAAGCAAACAGTCTGAAAAGGTAGTTGGCGGCAAACAAAAATGGAAGCTGGACTGAGGGAAATGTTCCCAGATGGGTATTTCAATTGAAGATGCCGTTAAGCGTGATCAGTTTTTTAAATAATGTTATTGCTAACGCTAGCCAATGTTATTGTTGTTCGCTAGCTAGCCATTTTTAAAAAATCATTTATAATCACAGAAGCAGCTGTGAGTACAAATGCTCTCGCCGCCATGTCTGTTTATGTTTAATGCGAACAATTTGGAATGTTTGTAAAAAGCCGTTCAAATCGAACTGTTCAAAGAAAACGTTTGCCACGAACATTCGCTTCTGTTCGCTGAACTTGAACGCACTTCTGTACAACACACTACTTAGTGCACTTTCACCTGCACGCTCCAACAGCGTTTTCTCTTCCTTAGGTGTCCTCTGTCTTTCAGTTCTGGTGTTGAGCACTGTGATACATCTCTCTGTGTCTCCCTCTCTCTCCCTTGCTCCCTCCCACAGAGTTTGTGGTGGAGTTTGAGGAGCAGAAGTTTGGGGCAGGGAAGTGGGAGGAGGCGATACGGGTCCCGGGGGATGCAGACGAGGCTAAGGTCACTTTGCGGCCCTTTGGCACCTACCACTTCCAGGTCATCGCTGTCAATGACGTGGGGAAGAGCAACCCCAGCGAGATCTCTGATGTGCATACCACTCCCCCTGCTGGTGAGAATTGGAAAACAGGCGGCGGCAGTGTCTGTGCTTGTGTCTGTGCTGCATTCACTGCCATTCACGTTCTCAGTGTGAATGTGAGTGAATGTGTCAGTGAATGTGTGGCCAATGTGAGTGTCAGAGAATCTCTGTGAATGGGTGTCAGTGCGTATGTAAATAAACCTGTGTATGCCAGTGAACGTGTCAGTGAATGCCTGTCACTTAGTTTGTATGCCAGTGTATGACAGTAATTGTGTTAATGAATGTCAGCACATTATGTGAGTGAATGCATGACAGTGCATGTGTCAGTGAATGTGTGTCAGTGTACATGTCAGTGTGTATGACAGTTATTGTGTTAGTGACAGTGTGTCAGCACATTATGCGAGTGTATGCATGTCAGTGCATATGTCAGTGAATGTGTGTCAGTACACGTGACAGTGCACATCCTTTCCATCTGCAGCTCCAGAGAGTAACCCTGAGGGAGTGCGAAGCGAGTCGACTGAACCGGATGTGCTGGTGATCACATGGGAGGTGAGATGAGAGGCAGACATTCCATGAGCCTCATGCTGAGTGGAGCCCAACATCGGTGGACCATATGCTGTCAATCGCTGGCTTGTTTGATGAAAAGGCCTTTATTTCGCACTGCACAAACTATATTTTTGAAATGAAGTGTCTCATAAAGGCTCGACTCAGTGCTTATGGAGTTCGTGAAATATCACATCCACAGTGCTAGTTTGCCCATCACTTAATTGATAAATTAATATAGTTAATTAGTTTACTGACCTCACCTGGATTCTTGGATTTGAAGTGGTTGCTGATTTAAACAAAAACCGGCAGACCTTGTGGCTCTGCAGATGCAATGTTCCAGACCCCTTTTTTTAATTCATAAAACAATAAAATACCACCCTTCTTTTGCAACACCACTGCCCCTCCCCCGCTAGCCACACCCCCGTTGGTATGAAAGTTACTATATGAAGTGTTGTCATACTGTTCCTGCAGGAAATGGAGAAGAAGAACTTCTTTGGTCCTGACTTTCATTACAAAGTGATGTGGAGGTTGGCACGCAGCCATCAGGACCCTCACTGGGAACACAAAATGGCTACCGCACCTCCCGTCACTGTTCATGATGCTGGAGCCTTCACAGCCTATGAGATGAAAGTTCAGGCGGTCAATCAAAAGGGGGAGGGACCGGAGCCCAGCCCTGTAATTGGACACTCTGGAGAAGATTGTGAGGACTGTTTTGTAAAAGTTTCAGTTATTTATTGTTGTATGAAAAAAAATGTGGAATGCATATCTCTACCTCTTTCTCATCAATTTCTCTTTTACTCTGGTTTCTAATTTTTTTCATTTATTCTTTTGCTTTCTTATTTTTCTTCCCTGTTCCAATCAGCTAGTTTTTCATCACAAATTAATTTGATGTCTATCTGTTAACATTTGTGATCGTTTTCTTTTGCCATCATCATTATGATTACAATATTTCTGAGTGTATCTCTCCCTCCCCCTCTCTGTCTATTCTTCCCTTTCCTCCATCTCATCCTTCCTATCTCTCTGTCTCCCACTCTCTCCTCCTTTATCTTTCTCTCCCTTTCTTTCTACGCCAGTTCCTCTGGAGCCCCCTATCGATGTTGGGGTGATGTTATTAAACAGCACCGCTGTGGAAGTGAAGTGGGCCCCCATAGATCAGGAGTCAGTACGAGGTCATCTCCACGGATACAGGGTACAGAGGGGGATAGGGGCGGGGTCATTTAAACCTACCTGCCTCAGATGACAATTGTCTGCCCTTCCCATCCATCGAAAACCTCCTTGTCTCCTTTCCTCCTTCAATATCTCTCATCCTTCTCTCTCTCTATCGTCTGTCCTCTGTTGCAGGTGCACCTGTATAAAGACCGCGAGGAGAGGGGGCGCAGGGAGGAGCACGGCAGCGCGTTGGTGGTGCAGACGAGGGCCAACCAGGAGAACGCCGTGCTGGAGGGGCTACAGCCGTTCTCCCACTACAAAGTCACCGTCACCGTCTTCAACAGCGTTGGGGAGGGGCCGCACTCAGACCCGTTACCTTTCCGCACGCTGGAGGGAGGTGAGAAAGGACGGGGCAGAGGGAGCGAGGGGGGGGGAGAGAGAGACAGAGGGACAGAGGGAGGGAGAGAGAGAGAGAGAGGGAAGGGTAGGATCATTGAAAAGTGTTTTCTGCCGTTAAGACCTATGGGCCAAATGGATTTAGGAGCATACATTAATGTGAGCTCTCGTTCTGTATTTGCTAAATGTGATATTTGGCTCTGCAACTTACACCTAGAACTGATTGCATCAGATTCAGTGAGTTCTCCTCACTTATTATTTGGTTGTTTGCTGTTGTGCAGTTGTAATTATATGACTATGCAGTTTGGGTTATGTGGTGGTCAGTCTGTGAGGTCACAGAGTAAGGTGGCTACGGTCTTGTGTCCACAGTGCCCAGTGAGCCGACGTCTCTGCGGCTCGACAGTCCATCGGAGACCGAGATGACCCTGCACTGGACTCCCCCTGCCAAGGTCAACGGCATTCTGATTGGATACCTGCTGGAGTACCATGAGAGTACGTACCACTGTCTGCCTGACTGTCTGTCTGTACCTCCTACAGAACCAACAGTGCCTGCCTGTCTGTACCTCCTACAGAACCAACAGTGTCTGTCTGTACATACTACAAAACCAGCAGTGTCGGTCTGGCTGTACATACAACAGAACCAACACTGTCTCTTTGTTACAATCTCTCCCTCTCTCCCTCTCCCACTCTCCTCCCTTCTTTTCTCTCACTGCCTCAGTTGGAGAGGGCAGGGATAAACAGCTGCACGAGGAGAGAATAGAAAACCTGACCGCTTCTCACATCAGTGTGGGGAACCTGGACCCCCACAGCCACTACCTCTTCTCCCTGCGTGGCCTCACCTCAGCTGGGAAAGGGGACGCCATTGTCAAGGAAGGCGCCACCTTGCTGGAAGGAGGTGGCATTGCAGGGCTGATAACTACTCTATTAGGAATGCAAAAAATAAGGAATTCAAAATAGCATTATATACAAGCCAGTGAATATTGTTAAGCATATAAATTGACAGAACAACATGCAGCAATGACAAAATTAAAAAATGGGAGGTTTATAAATGTACTTAAGGTATCAAAAAGATGCTTTTTTTGGCTGGTGCATCAGTGGTGAGTTTTTCGCTCTCTCTCTGCATTTTCAGTCCCTCCGACCAACATCAACACGTCCGTCGGAGAGACATCGGTCAACGTGAGCTGGGTGACCGGCGTGCGCTACAGAAACGTGAGGTTCCACATCTTCCACCGGAAAAACGGCGGTGAGGAAGGGGGTGGGGGCCGGAGTCGGTGTGACGGGCAGTGGGTGTCAGGGGGGCAAGTGCACGGCCGTCAGAGCTTTACAGCCGAGCTCAGTAACCATTTTAACTGTCTTCCTTCCTTCCAGTGTCAACACTTCATACTATGGTGCATGGCACATAGGATCACGCTATTAAAGCCATTATGCCCCTCTCTGCCAGTTAAGCTGTCCTTATTGATTGTGTTGTATGCTGGACTGATTGACCTTTTGTCTGTACTAATAGTGCTGTTGTAATGATTATGGTGTAGCTCTTAGCTATATGGAACAATAAGTTACTGTGTACTCTCCTTTTGTAGATGGCAGGGAGTATTTATTGTGTTGGTGTTTCTTGCTGAAATGGCTGATCTGCACAAATATCAATATGTTCTCTGTTAAATATATGTATAAATCACAGTGAGTTTTTATAGTGCTGTTGTTGCTGTGTAGACTGAGTTTTGATTGTGTTGTTGTGTGCTATGTGTTAATGACTTATCTGATTATCCTGTTGTGTATTGTTTTATAGATAAGTGATTTTTGTGTCATTATAGTGTGCTGTATAGACAACATTGGGCCTTGATTGTGTTGTGCATGCCAATGACAGTATGCATTGACTTTGTTATTGTGTATTGTGTTGATGCCAACCACCATTCATGTATTTTTTCTTATGTGCTGTCGTGTGTGGTGTAGATGGAGAGTGGATCGAGTCAGAGGAGCTCAACTCCGCTCAGTCATTCTATGAGCTGGAGGGCCTGGATCCTGGCTCAGAGTACCTGCTTCATTTCGTGTACGACAACAGAACCTTCTGGGAGATGGACATCACGACGAAGGGCCAGAATAGGAACGGCGGTACGGAGCTCACCCACGATCGTCCGCACGGCCCCTCTCAGATGTGTGTGGCGGTTTAGCGGAGTGTTCATCTCCCCGTGTGCGCTCTCTTCCTAAGGGGTGTGGAGGATGACGGGGGGCTTCGCCACTGAGAGCTGGTTCATCGGGGTCATCAGCGCCCTCGTGCTGCTGCTGCTGGTACTGCTCATCCTCTGCTCTGTCAAACGGACCAAGGGCGGCAAGTACTCAGGTGAGACTGCCGCTGTCGGTGCGCCTGCAGCACATACTGTGTGTACACTTGCAGCACTGCTGTGTGCCTTCAGAACACCCGCAGCACATACGTACACCTCAAGCATGTGGGCAACATCAGCAGAGTTACTTACAGCACATTCTGTCTCACCTTCAGTGAAGGACAAGGAAGCGGGCCAGGTGGACTCTGAGGCTCGACCAATGAAGGACGAGACGTTTGGAGAGTACAGGTATGTTTGTGCAAGAAGCTACTAGTGTGCAGGTACGTTTGTGTGAGACTTTCTGATCATAGGTTTACTCTCTCCTGTTTCTCTCTTGCAACACTGCAGGTCCTTGGAGAGGTATGCTATTGTGTTCTGTGTAGTACACTGTGCAGCCTATGTGGTAGACTCTGCTTCCTGTGTGGTAGACTCTGCTTCCTGTGTAGTAGGCTGCTTCCTGTGTGGCAGACTGCCTCTGCATGTTTCTATAGTCCTGTGTCTGTCCCTTTTTTCCTCAGTGTCTGCATGTGGGCAAATTCACTTACTACACATGCCTATTACCACATGCTTAAGCTCTTCCACCCCAACAAGCTCGCTCTCTTTCTCTCTCTGTCTCTCTCGCTCTCTCTCCCCTGTTCTGACTTTTTCTCTCTTGCTCTCGCTTGCTGATTCTACTGCACAAATTTTTTTCACAAATAAAATGTACTTGATTTGTATAAGATAACCTGCTAAGTGTTACTAAATTACTTATAACAATGTCAGTTTTATTCAGCTCACACCTGCTGTTAAATTACACCAGGCAGAGAAATACTCACATGACACTCTTCTGTCTTTCAGTTCAGCTGAGTTCAGTTCTTTTCACTTCACTTTTTTCACTTCAGTTTTGTTAAATTCACGTGCCTTTGCTGGCAAAACAAATAATTATTTGTGTTCCCAAACAAGCATGTTTTAAACAATTTTTTTCTCACCCCCCCTCTCTCTTTCTTTCTCTATGTCTCACTTTCTCACTTTCTCCCTCCCTCAAATACACATTTGCATGATAAGAGAACTTGTGTTACTAAACCATGAATACACAGATGACAGATAAGAGGAGAAACCCTAAAAACACACAACACTCATCTCCCCCTTCCCTCCTGAAAAAGGTCTCCTGTCAGTTTCTCTCCCTCTTTATATCACTCTCTTCCTTTATTTCTTCCTCCCTCTTTTTCTGTGTCAGTGACAATGAGGAGAAGCAGACTGCCAGCCAGACCTCTCTGTGTGTGGCCAGTAAGGTGGGCAGCGAGGGGAACCTCATGCAGTATGCACACGGCGTGGGCGTGGACTCCCACAACGACGCGTCCTTCGCTGACCAATACAGCGACCCGGGGGTGGGGCCTGGGCCAGAGTCCCAGGACAGCCTGGGGGCCAGCTCCCCCGTCACTTCTGTCACCGCAACCTCTGTCAGCCCTTGCCTCCCCAGCTCTGAAGTCCTGGCCTAAATCAGACAGGGTCAGACCAGCAGTCGCCAGAATCAGGACCGCCTCCAAAAGCACACAGACCCCCTCCGCATGCCCCGCACGCTCACCGCCTCCCCGCAGACTACCCCCTCCACACCCCCCAACACACATGCCCTGCTTGCGTACCAACTCATTTAGATGCCCCAACACTAAGAAAACCTCTCTCCACACACCCGTGCACAACGGACACAACTGCCCCTCCCCCAACACATGGATCGGATGGTGAGACACGGTGCAGGATTGACACACCGTCAAAGCAATCCGCCAACCCGCCCTGTCCTCTGGCAGGAACAGGCTGGTGCACAGCAAGACTCAAACTGACTCGAAACAGGGACTGATCAACACACTGACCCTGCTGCCTACTGACACTGATCTGACCTCACACACACACACACACAGAATGTGTGAGTCTGATAAAGTATCCTATTAATTGTTTACAGATCTTGCCTGGCCTTGTTTGAGGTAGTTTACAGACGTAGGAGGGGGATGACCCGTAGGCCATTCTCTCTCCCACATCACTGTATCTTCCTCTCCATGGTGTTTGATGAAGGAGAAAGGAGAGTGACTTGTCTGCACACTGGGAGAGTAGACTGACAGGGAAGCAGAGATACAGGGAATAATCACTAAGCCACAGCCAGCTACCGAGCGTAGATAGACAGAGACCAGACCAATGAGATAAGGAGTGCAAAGACAGGTGATGAAAACAAAAGAGACAACAAACAGGCACTGAGACCATAGATATGGCAGAGAGCGAAGACACAGGAAGTTTGAGCAGTGAGGCAGGAAATGCAGGAAAAAAGAGAAATAACAGCAGAGATAACAGAAACAAGAACAAATCAACTGGTTACCCGGCATAAAGGGGGAAGGAATGAGGAAAAAGTGACAACATTACAGGAAAGCAAAGATATAGGAAATGAGAGAGTGAGTGACAGAGAGAGAAAGAGAGAGAATGTGAGAGGGGGGGATATAAGTGGAAAGAGACAGGGACATTAATACAGTGTAACAGTGTAAACATACAACACTGGGAATGCACAATTTTGTATTACATGTATTCATATTTTAAATGACATGTTTTAAAGTGTCTTGATCATAACAGTCTGCCAGGGAGATGGGTGTTAGTGTATTTGCTAATGTAACTTAATTTTATTATAAGTTATTTTTCCATATTATGATTTTGTAATTTTATAGTCAATATGATATTTTATATGTTTTGTTGGTTTTCCAGTGTGATTTATAGTTGTCATCTTGACTGGAATGAGGAATCTGTATTTTTCTTGCTTGTTCAGCTTCATTTTAATGTATTTACAGTAAGGGTTTTGCTGTCATCACCATGCAGTTCTCTGTTGAATTATCTTTGAATTAAACAGCATATCCACTGTAGACTGACAGAATCCTCCATCCTCCCAGTTATGATAAAGCACAACAGCATGATCTGTGCTGATTGGCAGATTTTGTAGATCATAAGAGATTCCTGTGAATTAAAAACATCTGCATGAAACTTCCTATGTATATCAACCATGTAGAATACATGCATTTTATGGCTAGGGAGTAAGTAATAGTTTCTGTTCCAAATATCCTACACTCTGAATTTCAGTGTGGTATACATATACTGCGTGTGCACGCGCATGCGTGTGTGTGTATGCTTTAATGTGTGTGTGAGTGTGTGTGTGAAAATGTGTGTGTGTGTGTGAGTGAGAGAGATAAAGTGAAATAGAGAGAGGGAGAGAGAAGGAGAGAGTAATAGAGATGAAGTGTGAAAGAGAGATCTAAAATGTCTCTCTGAATGTAAAAAGAAATTGTGTCATTCATTGGAGACATTGTTTGAAATAAAATGTGTGATTTATGTTTTATTTCAAAACTGACAGGATATAAGGGAGGTTTTTTAAAGTCTGGTTCAGTGATGACCGTATGAAATCCCTTATTTTTCTTATTGTTTCCAGTGAATATTCGTAGTGAGCTGATGTTTTAGAAAATTAGGACATAGTTGAAATATTGAAAAGAAAAAAAACCCCTTTGTCCACCCACTGGTCTTTTAGTGATAGTAACTGCAATGTAAATATGAAAAATAAAATACACACTGTATGAAACATCAGTAGCTATTGTCATTTAGAAATATACAACAGAGATTCATCTCTTCACATTGCTGAGGGCAGGAAGTACAGTAGCTGTCTGTTAAGTGCACTAATGCACGCTCTCCAGCAGGGGGACTGCAGGCTCCCTTGCCCACAAAAAAACTGAGCAGTAACTATGGAAAACGGACAGGTCACTTTCTGGGTTTTTAAATATTATTTCAGTTTCAGTGGTGTTTGTTTTTGATTGGCCCAGATGCTTTTTATGCATAATGAATTATATTTCTACATATTTTGAAAAGTTTTTGACATCCTACAAGTTTTAGAATGGTAGGTACGGGGCACACAGAAAGTAAAATAAATTACAAGAAAATACACTAGTAACTCCAAAGCAGCAATGTTATGCCTCCAGAGATTGTATGTATAGTTATTACCCAATTACTCTTTAACATGTTTAATATTGTTTGTTTACTTTTGTTAACAATAATCGCTGATTTCTTTGGCTAACTTTACACTTATCGATTATAGATTGGCCTCCTATGCCTTCTTGCACTTTTGTATTCCTGAGATTAATACCAGCGATCTCCACTTTTTTAATTCATCTGTTTATATGCACAGCCTCTGGAAAAGTAACACTGCTGTACAAGCAAACACTAAACATACACCAAAACTGAAATAATTTTTAAAAACATCTAGTAAATTAACTATCCCTTTAAACAACACACTGATCTGAGTGTAAAAATCACCAAATTGTCTCAGCCTCTATATTTATAATGCTCACACATTACTGCCACCCACAAGATGGCACATTTCAAGTTCTCATTAAAGTATACTGCAGCATCCATTCTTTCTCGTTAAGCTCCATCTTGTTAAATTTGATTCTGTTTCCACTCAAAGTAATGAATCCTGAGAGATTTGGAAATGTCTATATCCATGTTACTGCAGGGGGGAGAGGGGAGCTGGGCAGGACCCTGTTGGGGGTACAGACACATACTGTGCTGCCCAGCTGACTCTGGGGCACAGGGGAGGGTAGTGGTGGTGCTAGGGGGGTAAGGAGGGAGGTGCCGTGTGGTAACTTCCTCCCTGTCTCCTTGTTCATTTCTTTTTTATATACAACAGAAAGACCAATAAAAAGCACGGTCAAAATGTATCATAATAATGATAATGATTATGATAACAACTTCTATGAAACGGACACGGGGTGTAATTACAGTGGTGATGTGGTGGTCTGTGTGTGTGGAGGGGGGAGGGGGTGGTGGTGAAATGCCTTGTAGGGTGAGTTATATTGTACCTGCTTTTTTGCATAAGCCACTGTAATGTAATTAAACCAATAAAACCCCTGAAATATGCACAAGCCAGACTGGCGTCACTGTCGCTTATTAAGATCCATAAGGGGAGGGTTATTAGTATTAAGTATCCTATATGGGTATTGAAAACAGGCCCTGCCTTTTGTGCAGGAGAGTTTGATCACTTGCAATTCAGGTACAATCGACCATGTGTTTCCGTAACCACTCTAATACACATCAACGTCACTGGAACTCATTTTCAGAACTGAACAGTATTTGTATTTTATGATCCTGACAAGTGAGTGAAGATAATTAACTGTGATAAAGCTAGAATAATGTTTTGTGCAATCCAGCAAAACACTGCTTTTACAGGATGTCTTGTACTAGATAGTTGTATTGATTAAGCAACCAGTCAGAGAGCAAGGTTGAGTTTATTCTCTTTATTATTAAAGGAAACAACAAAAAATGTAAAACATATATCCTATCACCTTATTTCTGGAAATCAAAAAATAATGACAACGCTAAATAACACCTCCTTATAAAAAATACACATTACATATTCAGAATTTGTCAAGCAACTAAACTGTTTGTCCCGTCACTATAAAGTTTCTGTTTCCTAGTCACTTCAGGTTTACTGTAGTCAAGTTCAACTGCAACTTCATGCACATCCTCAAAAATATCAGCCACACGATGCCTCTATGAAGCCTGTGCAAAGAGAGAACACTGATAGTGAATGACTGGTAATAAAAGGATACTGAGGAGGGACTACCATACAGTACACAGTGTGAGGAAAAAATGCATTATATTAAGGTGTTAAATGTCAACATGCTCTTTTAACCCCGTCGTCTGTAATGGACTTACATTGTTTGGGGAAAAATCATAACTTGTATAATGCACCAGGTAGAACTGTTTATTTTCAAGGTCTGTTCTAATTTATTTGTCAGAATACTCAATCTTAACCCATTTATTCAGTTAACTTCTTCATATAATTTGTTGCATTCACTATGAATGGCCTCTTGATTTATTAACCAACTATATCATAGTAACTCTGACTAGCATCAGGGTAATTACTGCAGCTGACACATTCATCAAGACAAGTCATAGATACTTCCTATCAGGCTGCAGCTCAGCTATTGGATAATCCAGTTTGCCAAAAACACATGGCTCTAGCACGTATGATTTACATCACAATATATTCAAATGTATTAACTGCAGTACCTACCCTGATGATAGCCAGAGCTGATGACCCCAAGCTTACATAACAGACAAATGGACAGAACTTACAAAGAGCATATAAGAGTACAACAATAATGACAGTTTCGGAAGTATCCCAAATGACCCTACCAAATGTCCCAAATGTTTGCAAAAAAAGGTAATTATGCAATACAATTGCTTATGTTAAACTCAACATTTGCAATTCATTCACGTTTTTTCCTTTTGTGGAACTATGCCATTTTGTTTACAGATAATGATCTGACCTCTTGACATGTATACAGAAACATATCCACATCCCAAAATACCACTCAGAAATAATAATGTGCCCAAAATATCAGTATGTATTTGAAGTAACAGCCAATGTGTACAGTGTACATGTCCAGTGTGTGTGGCCCTGAATGAGTCCTGTGTTGTGCCAGATATGTCAATATGCTGTTATGACACAATGAGGTGTAACTGAGGACAGAGAGTCCTAGCGAGAGCTACTGCCGAACTGTGTGAAGTAGCTGGCCGCAGGCCTGTTGGTGTAGAGATTCTTCTCCAGGTACTGCTGACTGATGGGGGGAGAGAGAAAGAGATAGAGAGAGAGAGAGAGAGAGAGAGAGAGAGATGGGTTGTCGGTAAGATTACATGCACAACGTGAAGCTTCCGTTTATGAATAGTGTGTGTGTATATACTTACTGTGCTTGTTGCTCTCTGGCCAGCTGCATGTTGTATCTGTCCATCTCTGTCCTTCTCTGCCTCTCTCTCTCCCTCTCTCTCTTCTCCTCCTCCTCTCCCTCTCGGCTTTGTGCCATCTGCAGGCTATCCCACGCTGCCTCTCTCTGTCTCTTGGCCTCTCTCAGCCTCTGAGAGAAAAATTATTAAACACATCATATACTTTGTGTTTAGCAATATTCATGGTGTGTATCTTAAGGTAGCCTACATATAATCTCATGGAAAAAATGATCAGTCCAATTCAAGCTTAATCAGGGATAATTATTGCCGTGGTAAAAAAAAAAAAGCCAGATTTTAAAAATTGGCAAGGAGTGTCTTTTTCCAAGTCTTCTCTTTGTCATGGTACCATTAGCTAAACAGTCTTGATTTATGAATTTATTTGTTGACTGCTTGCCTGCATTTGTCTGTTATGTGGTTTACTCTTTGTGGCAAAATTCTGAAGCAACCTTTATTAGTAACTGCTAGCTCCCAGCTCAATTATAACCATGCCACCTGCAGAAATTAAATTGGGCCATTTCTGAATCTAGTTTAGTCAGATTGAATCAAATTTGCATTTTGCAAAAGTGCAAAGGCTCCAGCACGGTGCAGCACTGATCTGGCTTGGCTCAAATGTACCAGTGCATATGGGATAAAATATTCTGCCAGGGCCCAGTTCCGACAGTATGTTTCCAACAATACCAGGTCATCTGCATTGAGTAATAACTGAACTTCTAAATGATTTTGAATACAGCCAGGATCTGAAGAATGCTTAATATTGTGCTATAAATATTAAACAAAAAAATATTTTAAATATTAAACTGCAGTCCTGCCTATTCTCTCTGTACCTCTCTCTCAGCAAGCTGCTCCTCTCTCTGCTTGTGTATGGCGTTCATCTGCTCGGCACTCATCCCCTTCCATCTGTCCAAAAGCACCCTCTGCCCCGCCCCTCCACCCCCTCTCTCTGCAGCTTCAGGGCACTCCGTCAGGAGGTCAGAGGTCATCATATGCCACACCTCCATAAAATTCTCCCCTTCCTCTTTCAATCTGTCCATCTTCTGTTGCTGTGCCCGCTCTGCAGCCTGAGGAGAGAAAAGGAGAAAGTGATATTTGAAAGAGCTGTATGGAAGCAAGTTAACAAGAGTATTATATATAATGCAAAAAAAGCCCAGTTGAAGCCCTGTATACAAAATTCTGTAAACAAAAAATTCATCTCAAGGATGAAGACACAAAGACTTTTGACTTTTAAAGCCTAATTTATTATGTATTATTACTAAGGCTAGGGGGGCATTTTACATAAGTATTGAAACAAAGCTATCTAAATATCTGACTATTTATTTCTATTTATTAGCTATTAATGATAATGGACATCAGTTGTGATTAGAGCCTAGTTGTTATCTGAATAGAGTGAATATGTGAGCCAGTTTATGGTGTAAGACAAAAGTGTACATTCCTAAGTATGGTTGTGGTGAGAGTGAAGTATGAGTACCTGAGCCAGGTTGTACTTGCTGAGAGCAACTTGAGCATCTCGCCTACACTTTTCCTCCGTAGCATCAAGCTGCAGCTCCCTAAAGTCTTGTTGCACCTGTGCTCGGCCCCACAGCAACTCTGCGACACAAGCAACATCCACATTACACACCATCTATGCTATATAACATACACACTACTTTGCGTGCACATATACTGTTGTTCATTACACAGTACTGACACTATATAACACCTGCATTACACAACATACATACTACAGAACATCTACACATGTGAATGTGTGAACAGTACCAGTGCATATAGTGGTGCATGTGTGTGAGAGTACAGGTGTGTTTACCTGTTTGTTTTTTGTGGATGCGCATTTTCTCCTTCTCCTGTGTCTGTGCTTTCAGAAGTCTTTCATTTTCCTCCATCTGAGCTTTCTTCCTCTCTCTGGCCATACAATCACCTCCCTGAACACACACACACAAACATGAACTGTGTACCAGCACAAAAAACAGCGCAAAGCATCGGAAAACGAATGCGTGAATAATAACGCAAAATAGCCTAATCCACTGTAATAAGGATGCGCAATGACAACTACACGTCAGGTTTCTGTGTGGAATATGACAATCTGTTTGTTAAAAGTTGCACTACAGATACAGCACCAAAGACGTCAGTATATGTTACCTGAAACACCTGCATGCTCGAAGGCCCCAGTTCCTCCTCTGAAACCGGGGGATTAAGAGCCAGTTCTTTAAAATTCAGATCAGCGTCACGGGAGTCCTGAGCACGCTGGTGAGTCGCTCGGAACTGTACCAATTCCTGGGATAGTTCCGCTCTCCTGCGCTCCTCTTCTGCAAACTGTTGCTTCAAGAGAGCGTCGTGCATCGCGCTCAACGATTCTAGCCAGAAGAGGGCAAAAGCGTTGATGGTGACGCTAATGACATTTAGGGAATTTGGTAAAAACCTAAAAATATCTTTCCCTGATGCCCCCCTTATGCACAAGTGTTGCCGTACGTACCGAATGCCTTGTCCCGTACTTTCTCCACCCTCTCCCGCTCCCGCTTCTCCTCGACTTGCCTCTGCAGCTTTGAAAGGTCCAACCCGATGACCCGATTTCTGGTGTCGAAAATTCGTTCCTTGCGCGCTGTCTCCGACGCACGTCGCCGTTCGATAGCCATCGCAGCTGAGTCTTCCACTTTAAACATGATTTATTTATTTATTTATTCTTTCAGTCAGAGAAAATAAAAATATTAGACTATAGCAAACAGAATAGACCGTTCTTCCTTTCGGACTGATTATGTTGGATGTACGGGAGACTTTACTTTAATTGCTAGTTATCAAACAGACTTAGTCTAGGTGGTTATTTGAAAAAATAATGAGTTAGCTTGCAAACATTAGATTAGCTTACTATAATTAACGTAGGTGTTAGCTAGCTAGTGAAGTTCACATCCCAGCTAAGATTACTTAGCCAGTCTTGTCAACAGTTTGAACATTAAGATAAGTGACAGTGGCTTGCAAACTAATTACGTGGGTACATTTAAAGCATTGTTCAACGTAAACACACACTGTGCAACACATTGTGTCCGAATACAAAGTCACAGTAAAATTATACGGTTCATTTGATAATAATTAAATAAAAAAAAACATACTCTTAGCTGTGCTACTGCTGTGAAGTCCTCCCAGAAAAGCAATTTGTCCGTGTGAACTTGTTTTGACGCTTTAGGTCACCATGGTTACGGATTTTAAGCGAATATATGAGGTGGTTTTAGATTTCGCGCCGTCCAAATATGATATATAATATTCTTTCTACTCTGCATTGCTGCACTTCATCCACAATGAGCTAGCAGAGAAATAATTTTCAGGGCTCCTATCCTAAGTGGAGGTTGTACTAGTAATATAGTTGCTAGAATAGAATGCTATATTGAAACTACAACAATGGTCGCGTTTTGGCAACCGTCACACTAGGTTCCATGCTAGTACGCCTGCACGCAACAACCATTGTAGTTTCAATATAGGAACTTGTTAGCAACTTAGTTTTTTAAAACACACAACGGCTTCAAAATTCACGTTTGAAATATTAATGGGTGTAATTTATCTCGTAGAACAAAACGTAAAACTCTATTCGGCATACGTTAACCACAGTCCTTATTTTCGGCAGAAAATGAAATTCCTATGGGAAAAAACTGGCCTACATTTTTGGGTTCAGACCCCATTTCGTACTCTTCGCCGGGAAGTCTCGCGAGAATATCGAGTGCGCGCGCTCTAGGTGAACTGTTTTTGTTTTATGGTTGTATTTTTAGGTAGCGGGCTGGGAAAACATTGGAAGTTAAAGCCGGTGCATGCGTTTTGAAATTATTAAATAAAAATTCGATATCGTATAACCTTGCTGCATTGCATTAAAATATAGAAAAGATTGTGTGCAGTTAGCTAGCAAGCTTGTTAGCTATCTGATGCATGATCGGCCGTACTTAGTTTACTGGACATCTAGCTATCATTAGCTTGCAAGCTCGCTTGCAAATACGCAGGACAAAATGGGTTATTTGAAACTGATAGAAATAGAGAATTTCAAGTCCTACAAAGGTCGGCAAATAATCGGACCTTTTCACAAGTTCACTGCGATCATCGGGCCAAATGGATCGGGTAAGTGTGCACAAATAGATAATTGGCGCTAGCTAGCGTGCTAACTAACGAGAATATGCGTAGCCGGCTTGCAGCGTCGGCCTTCTGTCAACTCGGAACAATTTAGACCGGGGATTTTGTCTTCAGTAGGGGAAGGCCTGTTATTGCAGCCAGTTGTCAGAAATTTGTACGTGTATAATTTCCTAGCTAGCTAGCTTGCTTAGTTGTCGCGATGATATGTTTAATGCGACTGTTTAAAGCGACCAGTGCGATCGTTTAATTATTGTAAATGCATTGTCTGTCATTCGCTAGCGCTGGTTGCTTTTACTAACCAAGTGACGTTAGCTAGTTCTTTCGGAGTAAATGCATTAACTTATCGGGGCATATGAGCTTTAACATTGTAAAGAACACATGTCGATTCATTTTGTCCTATGCAATGTAGAGGTTTTTATTGGTTAAACGGCTACCTCACCGGGTAGCTAGACTAGCTCCATGTGTGCGATTATTATGTTTATTTTAACATTCTGTTAACGTCGTTGTTCACGTAGCCAGAAACTTAAGCAAGCTAGTTGGGGCTGATCTCACTCATTGATCCCTTTTCACAGGCAAATCAAATCTTATGGATGCCATTAGTTTTGTTCTGGCGGAAAAAACCAGCAACCTGCGCGTGAAGACTCTGAAAGATCTGATCCACGGGGCACCTGTAGGTAAACCTGCGGCCAACCGCGCCTTCGTGAGCATGGTGTACCGGGAGGACAACGGCGAGGAGCGCACCTTCACCCGGGTCATCATAGGTACCGTTACGCGCACATTGGTCCCTTTTACAACCAGAGCCTCTCCCTGAATTGCTGTGTTCAGTTCCCTTCTATTATTTTCTGTGTTAAACAGTGTGTACTGTAACTACCTCTGTCTGTTGCAGGTGCCTCCTCTGAATACCGCATCAACAGTAAAGTGGTGGGGCTGTCCGAGTATAGCGAGGAGCTGGAGAAGCTGGGCATTCTCATCAAGGCCCGGAACTTCTTGGTGTTCCAGGTACAGACAGCTTCACCAGCTTTGCTGGCACTCTACCAGTAATAGCATGCCCAGGTTTACTCTCAGAAGATAACAGATAAGTGTACAATTAAAATGTTCCATCCAGGTGTTGACATATTTTTGACATGCTGTCTGAAATCAGAATATGCCTAAAGCTTTTGCACTCACAGTTTGACAGTGGAATGTAGCTGTTAGGGAATTTGACAGGTGAAGATTGAAAAAATAATATAAAAAAAACAATACTCAAAAATATTTTTTTTGCGATTAAACAATAGGTGTATATGTGGTATAGGTTTCACTCTCAAAAGAAAACATTGCAGGAGGAAAACTTACATTTTCGTTTTCCAGTCATTTCCATTGTGTAACTTATTCCTGAGCCCTGCCCTGACAGTCAGACACCAATATGAGAGGAGATATCTTGTTCTCGCTCTCCTCTCACAGGGAGCAGTGGAGTCCATTGCCATGAAGAACCCGAAGGAGCGGACGGCTCTGTTTGAGGAGATCTCGCGCTCGGGGGAGCTGGCTCAGGAGTACGACCGCAGGAAGAAGGAGATGGTGAAAGCGGAAGAGGACACGCAGTTCAACTACCACCGCAAGAAGAACATTGCTGCCGAGCGCAAGGAGGCAAAGCAGGAGAAGGAAGAGGTGGGTCTGCTGTCTTGTGTAGTGTAACGGGCAAGAAGGAACTCGTCTTGTAACCTAAAGTTCACAGGTTTGATTCCCAGGTAGGACACTGCCATTGTACCCTTGAGCAAGGTACTTAACCTGCATTACTTCAGTATATAGCTGTATAGATGTATGCAGTGTAAATGCTAAGTTGTGAAAGTCACTCTGGATAAGAGCGTCTGCTAAATGCCTGTAATGTAATGCCTTAATGAGAATGGAAACCCAGTGCAACCAAAACCAGATGTTGGACAAGCAAACCTCCTCACGCACTTGCCCAGTTGTTTCTTAGGGTCTGGTTCGGTCCATTATGATTGTCCCAGTTCTTGGATAAGTGAAAATTCAGCCCATAAGCCGGCAAAGCCTTGTGAGAATTAGGCGGCTGCTTGTTTTATTTCATATAATAAAACTTTAGTGATAGTACTTAACACCTCTTGTCATTCTAGTGGGGCTGAAAACAGTTATTTTGCAGGAATATTTTGTGTAATAACATTTGCAGGTTGCACGTTAGGGTTTTTTACATTTACTATCAAATTTAATGTTATTGAATATTTCACACTGTTTAGTGTTCATGTTTCTAAATAATAATGAGTTATTACTCCATTTTGATTGATCCTTATTTTTGTCCAGTTACAGTACAGTTCAGTTTACATTTCGTGTAATTTTTATTGAAAATCCAGATACCGTCCAAAAACCAAATACTGTCCTACTGTCGATAATGTGAAAATTATCATGATACGATACAATGTAATATCATGGGCAAATCACTCAGCTGTACATTAAACTCTGCTTACCCCCCCTTCCCAAAGGCGGAGCGATACCAGAGACTGAAGGATGAGGTGGTGAGAGCCCACGTGCAGATGCAGCTCTTCAAACTCTACCACAATGAGGCAGAGATTGAGAAACTCAACCGTGAACTCTCCCACCGCAACCGCGAGATTGATAAGGACCGCAAGCGAATGGACCGCGTCGAGGAGGAGCTGAAGGAGAAGAAGAAAGAGCTCGGAAGGATGATGAGGGAGCAGCAGACTGTGGAGAAAGAGATCAAGTGAGGAGCTATTTCTCATGGTGCTCCTCTGTGCACATACGGGGAGAGACATGGTGATTTCCCATGATCCTCTTCTGTAAGGGCAGAAAGAGGAGTAGTTATTTTGTATGATCGTCTGCTGTGTGTGAAGAAAGATGGAGATTTCCTGTGTGTGTGTTGAAAGAAGGAATTTCCCATGATCCTCTGTTTTCTCTCTGGTGAGGGGGTGTGGTAGTCTCCCATAATCCTCCACTGTGTGCATGTGTGGAGAGAGAGAGAGAGGTTGTGGATATTATAAAAGACTGGAAAATGACACTGTTTATCAGACTGCTATTTATGAAACCTACTTGCCTATTCAGGATTCTTTGTTTGCATTGTTTAAAAACAGTAGTGCTTCAGTGATTGGCCTCTATACTCAATGCTCTGTACTGAGGTCTGGCACTGTTGCCCATATTAAACGGCTGATTGCAGTTTTGCTTTGTAAATGGGTGTGCATACGAGCGTTTGCTAATTGATGTAACATCCTTCTTCCCAGGGAGAAGGATGCAGAGCTGAACCAGAAGAGGCCGCAGTACATCAAAGCCAAGGAGAACACGTCCCACAAGATCAAGAAGCTGGAGGCGGCGCGGAAATCCCTGCAGAGCGCCCAGAAGACCTACAAGAAGCGCAAGGCTGACATGGAGGAGCTGGAGAAGGAGCAGGGAGCCGTGGAGACCGCTCGACAGGAGTTCGAGGAGCGCATGGAGGAGGAGGCCCAGAGCCAGGGCCAGGACCTCACCCTGGAGGAGAACCAGGTGTGTTGGGGAGGCGGGGACTTGCTAAACTTATCAAACTCTTTGTTCGACTCCTTCTGCTTTGCGTTATATTCAGTATGTCTAATGAAATACTGCCCCACTCTTAATTTTTATTTTACTTTTTAAAAATGGGTTCATAAAATGAATTTTAAACAACTTCTGTTGGGTGATGTTTCTTGTTAATGAAGAAATTAGTCATTTTCATTTTTGAGTACATTTCCCATACATTAATCTCCCTTCTTGGTTTCTCCTCCTCTCTCCAGGTGAAACAGTACCACCGTCTGAAGGAGGAGGCCAGTAAACGGGCCGCCACCCTGGCCCAGGAGCTCGAGAAGTTCAACCGCGACCAGAAAGCCGACCAGGACCGACTGGACCTGGAGGAGCGAAAGAAAGTGGAGACAGAGGTAGGGAGGGAGGAGGGGGGCTAAAATGTGTGTGGCACGGCAGCCCTGGGTGAGAAACAGCTGGAGTAATGCACACAAAGACAAAAGGACAGCCTGAGCAAGGTGGATGCTTTACTGTTCTTTTCAGGCCAAAATTAAGCAGAAGATCAGAGAGATTGAGGAGAACCAGAAACGCATTGAGAAGCTGGAAGACTACATCGCCACCAGCAGGTACTGTCTAGCATGGCATGGTAAAAATGCTTGTACGGTCTCAATTGTTTTATGGTTAGAATTTACAAAATCCATATGATGTACTGGGACATCATTGCTTGACATTACCTTTTGGGATTTCCCAGATGCTGTTATCCAGAGCAGCTTGCACAGTTTATATTTTTGCATGCAATGCATTCGTAAAGCTGGGTATTATACTGAAACACTTCTGATTATGTGCCTTGCTCAAAGATGCTATGACAGCATCTCAGCTGGGAATCAGACCCACAACCTTTGAGTTACAAGCCCAGTCCCCTAACTGTTATGCTACACAGTGGCCCTGACTGCATGGTGGTGTGCGCATCATCACTCACTTCCCCCCCTCCATCTCTCAGGCAATCTCTGGAGGAGCAGAAGCGCATGGAGGAGGAGCTGACCGAGGAGGTGGAGCAGGCCAAGAGGAGGATTGATGAGATCAACATGGAACTCAACCAGGTAACACCTCCTGCACTGGCCTGGCTCACAGCACACCCTGTCTGTACCTGTGTGTCTGCGTGACCCTGGTGTGTGTAGCATGTGGAGATGTGTGTGCATGTGTGTCTGTGCATGTGTAAAATGCCTTTACGTGTGCGTGTAACGCTGGTGCGCATAACGCCTGTGTGTGCATGTCTTCATAGGTCATGGAACAGCTGGGAGACGCCAGGATCGATCGACAGGAGAACAGCAGGCAGCAGCGCAAAGCAGAGATCATGGAGAGCATCAAGAGACTCTACCCTGGATCTGTGGTGAGAGGGGAGAGGGGATGAGAAAGGAGGAAGTGCTCAGAGGGCAGGGGAATTTTTGGTTGGACTTGACAAGCATCTGTCTTATATCTATCCCTGTATTTTATTTTATATTTCATTTCATGTTGCGCTTACAGCAAAGGACCCTTCACATATGGTGTATGTGCCATAAGCCCTACTAAACCTCATGACTTGGCTTTCATGGGACATTTGGGCTGTTGTTCCCAGAATTTCTGATTTGCACTGAATGAGAAAATGTTGAGAGGTGTAGGATGAGTTGATGGTGCAGTCAAAGCAGCCGCAGGTTCACCTCTGCCCCCCGCCTTCCCCCACAGTACGGCAGGCTGATTGACTTGTGCCAGCCCACGCAGAAGAAGTATCAGATTGCTGTCACCAAGGTCCTGGGGAAGAACATGGACGCCATCATTGTGGACTCTGAGAAGACGGGCCGCGACTGCATCCAGTACATAAAGGAGCAGCGCGGAGAGCCTGAGACCTTCCTGCCCCTGGACTACCTGGAGGTACAGAACGCTGAAGCCTGAACGCATCCCTGTACATGTATCCTCATACCCATGCCCTAAACTAAACTCTACAGACCCAATGCATGCACTCCATATGACCAGCCTGATAACCAACCATATACAACCCCATACCTACCACTGCACCCAACCTTTTACCCACCCTCCATACTCAAATCATGTACCCACGTCCTATACTTAAATATACCCACCTATACCCAAACCTATACTTCACCATATCCCTCCTCATAGCCAACCCTGTACACATCCCACCCTGTATCCTACTTCTGCCGAATGGCTGAAGCTAAGCAAGTGTGGGCTTGGTTAGCACTTGGATGCGAGCCCTCCTGGGAGAACCAAGTTGCTGCTGTAAGTGGTTTTGGTAGGCCAGTAGGGAGTGATCTTCGATCTCTGGTCAAATGAAACCCCAATGCCCCAGTGCAGTGAGATGGATACTGTGCTGTTCTTTCTGATGAGACATTAAATCGAGGTCCTGACTCACTGTGGTCGTTAACGATCCCATGACACTGATTGTAAGGAGTAGGGAGTTCCCCTGGTGTCCTGGCCAAATTCCCAACCTGGCTATTTTTTTCCCAAAATATTTTTTTATACCAATGTCCTACCCTCAAGTCTGTACCACTCCTCTATCAGACCCCTATACCACCTAGGCATTGACATGTACAGTCTGTTGTCCAGTGTGTTCACCTTCGCCCCCTGCCCTGCTCCCCCTTAGGTGAAGCCGACCGACGAGAAGCTGCGGGAGTTGCGGGGGGCCAAGCTGGTGATCGATGTGATTCGCTACGAGCCGCCGCACATCAAGAAGGCGCTGCAGTACGCCTGTGGGAACGCGCTCGTGTGCGAGAACGTTGAGGATGCCCGCAGGATTGCCTTCGGCGGACCCTACAGACACAAGGTAAAGCCCAGCACCGCTCACAACTGATCTCAGATCAGCCTACCCACCCCAAATCCCAACCCCAGCCTTTCAGTGTAAAACTTTGATGCACTTCAAGTGTCTCCCTCCCTTTCTGTGTGAGCCGGGCTTACTAACTGCACTGTGGTTTAAAAGCAGCCACTGACATGCAGTTTGGAGAAGAGCACACTCCTGTCTAAATACGACTGAGCATTCCTCTCTCTCTCTCTTTCTCTCTCTCTCTCTCTCTCTCTCTCTCTCTCCCTCTCCCCCCCCCCTCTCTCCCCCCCCTTTCTCTCTCTCCCTCAGACGGTAGCTCTGGATGGGACTCTGTTCCAGAAGTCAGGTGTGATTTCCGGAGGGGCCAGCGACCTGAAGGCCAAGGCCAGGCGCTGGGACGAGAAGGCTGTGGACAAACTGAAGGACAGAAAGGAGAAACTCACAGAGGAGCTGAAGGTTCGAGCTTACACATCACTTTCACAACACACACACACGTGCGCACACACTCAAATGTGCATATGCACTCAACACATGCATTCACACACCTACACGCATACACACAGAAGCACATGTATATACACACACACACACACACACAAGCACAAAAAACAAAGTCACTATTGGACAGTAAAACCTCTCCCACTTTCTTTGGATTCACACCTTTTTTGTTGTGTGAATTGAGCACGAACACTTACCAGGCAATACAGGCTTGGTATCATTTGTATCCAACTCCACGTTGATCTGCTTTAATTGCATAATTTAATTATTTTGTGATCTCATTTTATTTGTTGGAGTTGAAGGAGATTGTCCCCACTTTCTGCATTTAATAAAAAGCTGATCACTAAAAGTAGTTAGAAGTTATTTTTTTCTTGTCTTCCCCTCCTTCTCTCTCTCGTTCTCCTGCCCATCTCCTCCTCTCCCTGTCTTTCTCCTGGCCTCCTCCTCCCCCTCTTTCTCCTGGCCTCCTCCTCCCCCTCTTTCTCCTGGCTTCCTCCTCCTCCCCCTCTTTCTCCTGCCATCCTCCTCCTCCTCCTCCTCCTCTTTCTCCTGCCATCCTCCTCCTCCCCCTCTTTCTCCTGGCCTCCTCCTCCTCCCCCTCTTTCTCCTGGCCTCCTCTGTGCAGGAGCAAATGAAGGCTAAGAGGAAGGAGGCGGAGCTCCGTCAGGTGCAGTCTCAGGCTCACGGGCTGCAGATGAGACTGAAATACTCCCAGAGCGACTTGGAGCAGACCAAGACTCGCCACCTGTCCCTCAACATGCAGGTACGCACCTGTCTGCAGCCAGTCAGGCCGCACCACCGCCACGTGCACCTGTGTCAGCTGACTTGGTGTGCCAGCCCCACTACCCTCTCTGTAAGGGTCGTGTTGCATTAACCTGACCTCTCTCTGCAGGAGGAGTTGTGTATTGATTCTGCCCCTTTCTGGAGGGGTAGTTGTGTATTAACCCTGCCCCTTTCTGCAGGAGTACTTGTATATTAACCCCGCCCCTCTCTGCAGGAGTACTTGTATATTAACCCCGCCCCTCTCTGCAGGAGAAGTCAAAGTTGGAGAGTGAGCTAGCCAATTTTGGGCCTCGAATCAATGACATCAAGAGGATCATCCAGTCTCGTGAGAGAGATATTAAAGAGCTCAGAGATCGCATGAACTTGGTGAGAGACTAAGTTCTTAATGCGCATATACAGACACACACAGACAAGCACACACACAGTAAATTATGCCACGCTTTCTTGGCTCATGTACGTAATAATATTGTCGTCATGCTATAATCTGTTCTGGTGACAGGTTGTTCAGATGGGTCTTTGTAACAGTAGCAGCAGCCTTTTCTGAAAGGGTTTGTTAGTGAGCTTGTGCAGTTTTGGGTGGAGACTGAGGCAGTTGCTGTGGTCTTACAGGTGGAGGATGAGGTGTTTGTGGAGTTCTGTGAGGAGATCGGCGTGAGAAACATCAGGGAGTTTGAGGAGGAGAAAGTCAAGAGGCAGAACGAGATCGCCAAGAAGCGGTGAGTTCCTCCTGTTGGGCAAGTGAGAATTTGTTTAAAATGTAACAATTTCTGAATCCAGCAGTTTCAACAGCTAACATCCTTGTTTAATGTCCACATGCGCATCAACAGTTACAACTCCACACTTATCCAACATAGATTGGATTTAATTTGTTAATTATTATCAAAGATATCAATCAAATCGCCAAATTTGTTGTTAGGCAGAGCAACCTTTTGAATCAACCTTCATTTATTTTAAAGAGGTAGACTACCAGTTCAGGCACCGTGTAAGCACTGTACCATTTCCCATAGGTTGTTTGCTTTGATTAGGGTTTCAATGTGACTTAATTGCCCCTGGGACATTTCCTTTTATGTTTGTGGTAGGGAGAGGGACAGAGAAAACCACTGGACCTTGAACAAATTTTACCCTGTTATATTGTTTCTCTCTCGAAGGCTGTAATCTAAACACTAGATAACTGACCCTCCATGTATGTCTTCTGGCTTCACCTTTGACCTTCAGCCTCACCTTTGACCCTTAATCTGCCATGCAGGCTGGAGTTTGAGACCCAGAAGACCCGACTGGGGATTCAGCTGGACTACGAGAAGAACCAGCTGAAGGAGGACCAGGAGAAGGTTCAGATGTGGGAGCAGACAGTGAAGAAGGATGAGAGTGAGATTGAGAGACTAAAGAAGGTAAAGAGGGAGGGAAGGACATGGGGTAGATGGGTGTTCAGCGACGGAGGAGAGGAAAGAACAGTACTGTAAGGCCCTGACGCATTCCCATTGTTAAACCCCTCTCCCTTCCTTCTGTTTCTCTCTCAGGAGGAGCAGAGGCATATGAAGATCATAGATGAGACCATGGCACAGCTGCAGGACCTGAAGAATCAGCACCTCACCAAGAAGTCTGAGGTCAATGACAAGAACCACGAGATGGAGGAGATCCGCAAGAAGCTGGGCGGTGCCAACAAGTGAGAATCGAACGCACACATGCACATTGGTGTTCTTTTGCGAGTGCACACACGTCTTCAGACAAGCAAAATATAGTCTTGATAAGTCCGCATTGATGGCAGAGGATTGGTTGTGCTTTGAAATGAATATCCACTTTGAAGGGTTGTATTGTGTGCCTGTGCTGTACTGTGGTGTAATGACTGTACTGCAGTGTGGCACAACTGTCTGTACTGCAGTGTCGTGTAATGAGTGTGTGTACTGCAGTGTGGCATAACTCATGTCTGTACTGGAGTGTGGCATAACTCCTGTCTGTACTATAGTGTATTGTAATGAGTGTGTGTACTGTAGTGTCGTGTAATGAGTGTGTACTGCAGTGTTGTGTAATGAGTGTGTGTTGTAATGAGTGTGTACTGCAGTGTTGTGTAATGAGTGTCTGTGTAATGAGTGTGTGTACTATAGTTTGTGTAATGAGTGTGTGTATTGCAGTGCTGTGTAATGAGTGTGTGTGTGCTGCAGGGAGTTGACACAGCTGCAGAAAGAGGTGACCGCCATAGAGACCAAGCTGGAGCAGAAGCGCAGCGACAGACACAACCTGCTGCAGGCCTGCAAGATGCAGGACATACGACTTCCCCTCAAATCCGGAACCATGGACGACATCAGCCAGGGGGAGGTACGGCCACGCTTACCACACACAACACAACACACGTGAACAAAAAGACAAAATGCAGGACATGCACACAAATATTTGATGTGTGTAGTTAAAACAGTAGCACTATAACTTTCTCTCTCTCTCCCTGTGTGGATGACTCAGGGGAGCTCGCAGACTGAAGAGTCTATGAGCAGTCAGAAGACCTCCAGCACCGTGCTGGCCAAAGAAGCCCTGATTGAGATTGACTACAGCAATCTGTCGGAGGATCTGAAGGTGAGCCGCTAACTGCTGAACCTGTCTGTAGCAACGGAGCTGTGACTGCTGGCTGCTAAAGGTTCTGTGTAGCAAGGGCAGGCTGTCATTGAGGCTAATGGAAGCTGAACCTCCTAATGGGTGTAAATTAAAACAAAAAAAAATTGTCTGCAAAGATGTATGTTTTTAATTAGAATTTGGTCCATATGTGTAGCGAGTGCGCCTCTCTCAATGCGCCCTGCAAGTCGGTTCTCTCTTAATTCTGCCCATGCGCAGTACACTCATGAAGCTGCTCTGCTGTTCGCCTCACTCACAGAACGATTTCATGTGACCATTCCTCTAAGCGGTTTCTGCAGAAATGGACAACATGAGCAGTGAGAAAGCATGTTTGTGTGGCCAGCCTCAGCCACACCCCCTTCCTATGAGTGACAGCGCGAGTGACGGAAATGATGTTTTGCAGCCCAGAACCTAGGGGAAATGTTTGCTTATTGCTCTGATTTGCTGGCCAAACATTCTGACTCCTACCACCATCAGCGCTGCCCTTATTTTAAATAAATAAACATGGTCAAATCATGTTGCTAGGTTCTTTATTTCCTACTGGTAAACTCCAGTGAACTAGCTAGTCACTTTCTGGCTAGCCAACTAGCTGCCCGATTAACATGCTAGGTTGAATGCCTAGCTTTCTTGCTAGCTGGGTGACTAGCTAGCTTGTTGACTAAAAAGCCATAAATAATTTAATGCCATCAGTCAACAAGCCAGGAAAGTAAAAGTCTGGTAAGCATTTTAGACAGGAAAGTCATAATTTTAAGATTGCAATGGACTTCAGTCATATTTTTCAGCCTACTATTGCTAATGTCATTATTCCTTTTCAGTCAATAGCAGCAGGTAGTTTGCAGGGAGAGAACAGCATTCGTTTCAGGAGAGAGAAAGTGTAGGATCCTGAGACAGACAGTTACGCCATATCCAGAGAGGGCACTCTACAGACAGGGCTCCTAAGAGAGCTGCACCATTACGCTTCTCTAATGGTAAGCTTTTTGTTGTCAGTGCACTTGGCATAACGCTGAAGTTGGTATTCAGAAGTAACAGTGACTCGTTTGGAAGCTGTTGGTACAAAATGACCAGGATTAAGCACCTGTATCACCTGTATTCAGTATTTGTCAAATGTTCTCTGGGGCACCTTGATTCCCCCCCCCCCCATTTAGACAATCAGCTGGCTTTACAGTGGTGGGTATTTGGGGGTTTGTGGTCTAGCATGACTCCAAAGCAGCTTGTGCAGCGGTGTTATGTTTTTGTGTTGGTACAGCTGTAATCATTCTGTGGGTATATACTAATGGTGTAACGTTTCCAAAACTACACTTGCAATTCATGAGCATGCAATCTCACAGTTTGCATTCTGTACCACAGGTTTAAAATTTTTTATTGTTATTATATTTGACATAGAGCGGTCTTGTTCCTTAATGTGTTATTGATCCCTCTGGCAATTAGGCAAAACACAAACTCCAAAAAAAAAGGAGGAAAGCAGTTTATAGCCATAGTTCAGTAATGTTCAGTAGGGCTGCCCCTTGAAAGTCGACTATTCGAATCATCTGTCAGAGACCCCTCAGTCGACTGAGATTCTTTGAGTTGAGCAGTCGTTTTTTTTTTTTTTTTTTTTTAAAGACAGTCAATGTGCATTACAATACCGGAATACATCATTATAAAATCTTACAAAAATGGACAGTGGTTATATTACAGTATTTAATTATAAATAAAATAAAGGGAATTATAAATTTAGTGTTTGTATTCTTGCAACCTGCGCGTGCTAGAAAAATTCCACATGACAACAAGCGCGGTAAACTGGAGGGAGAAGCCGAAACCTGAATAACACTGCATAACTTTGGGAAAGTAAGACCACTCCCGCTAAATCATTCATTTTATAGGCCTATTATTGATTTTGTTGTGCAGGAAAAGCCTGAATACAAACGTTTGCTTTTTCATCTTAAATAATTATAGGCTAATCCTAATTTATGTTTAATTTGATTATTTATTTAGGCTCTCACACTCGTTTAGTCATTAGTTATTTTTTAGGCTGTGTTTAAAGGGAAATAGCTTATAGAAATAGAATATTCTTTTGAAGACGAGAGGTCAGTTATTTCAAATTGACAATGCCGTGAATTTATTTAAACCGTTTGCATTTATTTTCATCTAAAAGAAGTCTAATCTTAAATTGCTTAATTTGTTAATTTATTATTTTACACATTTATTTAGATTTATATATTACTTTTTTTTATATTTAAGAGAAATAAAAATGGTCTTGTTGAAGATGAGACATCTGTTATTTCAAGGCTGACAATACCGTTTATTTAAACTGTTGTTTACAATTTTCAGCTAAAATAATTCAAATATTAAATTGCTTCATTTGTTAATTTATTCTCTTACATGTTTGGTTACATGTATAGGCCTATTTTAGGCTTCTTATATTTAAAGAGAAATAAAGAAGTAGCCTAGGCCCCTATCCTGTTGAAGAAGATTTGTCAGTTATTTCAAAGTGAACAATGCTGTGAATCTATTTATACTGTTTCATTTGTTTGTTAATTTTTAATGTTTAAAGCAAAATAAAGAAGTTATAGGAGCTAGGTTTAACCAGAAATACCTGTGTAGCCTACTGTATCATTATTCCGACACATGATTCCGACAAATCCGCACGCAGGCTAATGCATTGTCGGCAATTCAAATCAGCCATCTGGCGTCATATGCAGTTGTCTTAACAGATTTATTGATTTTAAATGCTCAAAATGTTCATATGACTCTGTTGCACTTGACTATGTTAATGTGGTCTAAATCAGCACTGAAATGCATGTCAATGTACTATTTTGCCAGAAAGTCTTATAGACCTTTATATATAAAACAAATTGTTGAATCGTCATATTGAACTGCCGAATCTGATTTGACTAAGAAAATTCTGAGTCACAGCACTAATGTTCAGTAACTCTGCAGCTTAACCCGATTGCATGTTAAGCCCTTGTGTTCCGACACACACAAATCATCAAACCGAAGCATTGGGTCTGCACCAGGGCAGCTGCAAGCAGTGTGGTGCGCATGGGAGTGGAAAGCCTCTCACATAGCACTACCTGGTCTGTGTGTCCTGCATGGCTGAGCTGCTGATGAACACTTCACTTCATCCTCAGTCAGGATTATTCCTTAGTTTTTAATTGCTGCCTTTCAAGGAGTAATACAATTGAGTTACTTTTATCAGTCTTGGGAAAAAAAAAAAAAAAACACTTAAATGTTTTTTTAATGTTAGAAATTAGGAGTTGCAGCTGTTTTTCCCTTTTCATTTTGTTTCCAGGGATAAAAAAGAAAGCAAAAGATGCAGAACCTTGGCTCAAAAACCTTAG
>NC_057943.1:24626512-24736512 GCF_018555375.3 Anguilla rostrata | reverse complement strand
CTTAACAATGGTTCAAATGGAACTACCAAACAGAGTTTTTGAATAACAACATTCCAAATAGAACTACCAACCAGAGTTTTGCTTGACAACGGTAAAATAATATGCCCAAACGGCCACGGAAGAATATTTCACTTTCAGCTGATTAAGTCCATAAAAATCAATAAATATAAAGTAACCATATATAGTCATTGTTGGTAACCCGTTGTATAAGTGGAATAAACCCCTCCGGGCTGTCCCGTTATTGGAAAATAATGTATGTTGGGGCTGGTTAAGCGACCACCACCACCCCCGTCGTACATTATTTTTCAATAACGGGACAGCATGTCATGGTTTATTCCTTACACACACACACACACACACATATATATATATATATATATATAGCCATCTGTAGTACTTGACAGATGACTGATATCAGTCTCTTACATCTTGCATGCATCCTGTAGGTGGCCAACTACATAAAGGACCAGTCGGTGCAGAACTTCCAGGCCATTGTCATCTCTCTCAAAGAGGAGTTTTACACCAAGGCTGACTCTCTCATTGGCGTGTACCCTGAGGTAACCACACACACTCATACATACGTGCATATTTTGACATGCACACACACTCTTGAACACTTGCGCACGCTTGCGCGCACACACAAAATCACAATCATATTTACAGGCAATAAAGTTTTAATTAAACTCTTCCTTTCCACAGCAAGGAGACTGCGTCATCAGCAAAGTGCTGACCTTTGACCTCTCTCAGTATCCTGACGCCAACCCTAACCCCAATGAATAGGAGACTGAACCTCCGTGAGCACCTGTTGTTCTGAACACACTCGGCTGCCGTTAACCAGGAGAGCTGAGATAGTGTTATCCATGGTGTGTTCGGGACCATGTGTCATATGTGCAGCCATGTGTGTATGCTGTACATGTGTTCACTTCCTGTCATTTACATTTGTGGCTTTTTTCTAGTCATGCTTGTGCATTTTTATCATGTAGAATTGAGAACTGTATGAATTTTTCTTTTTTGGGGGGGCGGGGGGTTGTGGTGGGGTAGGGTGCTGTTGGGATCAGCAGCTGGAACCAGTGGCTATTTGAATTTTGTATCATTTTCAGAACTGTCTTCTAAGGTTTCTGTGCCGAATTATAATTCCTTTACACTTCCTGTGTGTTCAGCCCAAAGCTAGGCAATCATGCTCTTGCATTTTCTGTGACTGTTTTCTGTGTACCTTTTTGTTTTTTTCTATGTCCTTCTGTGTTAGGAGGTTCTAAGGTAATGGTAGGACGGTAGCTTTCATGAGTATGTGGAACCATGTATTATAGAGTCTGTCAAGGGTGGCCATGACTGACTCCAGAATGTCATGCCTCCCTCAACTGTGATTTTAATATCATGATTAATAAAGTTCTTTTTAGTTCCTCCTGCTTCTTTTAATAAAATAAAGTGCTTAAGTGTTTGAGTTTTGCTGTGTTTTTTATAAGGCTGCTCTTCAGGGGGTCTGAAATGCCATCAGCCAGACCATTGTGTGATTAATTGTTTTGTTCAAGCAACGCTTGGTTAGTAATTACTTGTCACCCAACTCTCTCCCTGCCTGCGTGCAAGGTGGCTTCCAGATACAAAAAAACAAATTACTTTTAACTATGACAAAAAGTGACCAGGTGTGTTCAAACTGCTAATGTTAACTTATCTATCTTTTACTAATGACTCTTGTTCTAGGTAATGGGGGTGGCACTTGCCTCATGGCAAGACGATTCTAGGTTCAAATCCTGGCCGGGGCCTTTCTGTGTGATGTTTATATGTTCTCCCCTTGTCCACATGGATTTCCCCCCACAGTACCAAAGACAGACTGTATCTGTCACTTGTTTCTTAAACACTTGCATGTTACAGATTTAAGTTGCAGCTGTTGCGAGCATCCCAGATTATCAGCTCTGAAAGCTACTGGAGTGAACAGTCTCCTGATAATTACTGCTGGCTAGTGTTTCCTGCTAGAATGCTTGGTTGGGTTAAGAACATTAGCTGCTTAGGATGGATGTTAAAGATGGACGGGTTTGGGTTAGGGTTAGGGTTAGAGCTAGGGTTGGGGTTAGGGTTGGGGTTAGGGTTAGGGCTAGGGTTAGGGTTAGAGCTAGGGTTAGGGTTAGGGTTAAGGTTAGAGCTAGGGTTAGGGTTAGAGCTAGGGTTAGGGTTTGGGGTAGCGCTGGGGTTAGGGCTAGGGTTAGGGTTAGGGTTAGGGTTAGAGCTAGGATTAGGGTTAGGGTTAGGGTTATAGCTAGGGCTAGGGTTAGGGCTAGAGCTGGGGTTAGGGTTAGAGCTAGGGTTAGGGTTAGGGCTAGGGTTAGGGTTAGGGTTAGAGCTAGGGTTAGGGTTAGAGCTAGGGTTAGGGTTAGGATTAGAGCTAGGGTTAGGGTTAGGGTTAGGGCTAGGGTTACATTACATTACATTACAGGCATTTGGCGGACGCTCTTATCCAGAGCGACGTACAACAAAGTGTATAACCATAACCAGGAACAAGTATGACGAAACCCCTAGAGAGAAGTACCGGTCCAAGTACAGGGAACAACCGCATAGTTCAACTTGGACCCTGATGGTTAAACTGATTAACACTAACAACGAGAACGGCAACAACGCAATCTATGGAAAAATAAAAATACAAGTAGTCGTTAAGACAGGCGCATCAACTAAGTAACCTATGAAACAGCTGCCTAGTTACAACCCTAAATTTAGTCATTTACAGGGGGGAAGGGAGGGATGGAGAGAGGTGCAGCCTGAAGAGGTGGGTCTTCAGTCGTCGTTTGAAATTGTTCACAGTCTCAGCTGTTCTGACCTCCAGAGGGAGGTCATTCCACCATCGTGGGGCCAGAACAGACAGGAGACGTGTTCTGGAAGTGCAGGTGCGAAGAGGGGGAGGTGCTAGGCGTCCTGAGGTAGCAGAACGGAGGGATCTGGCTGGCATGTAGGGTTTGAATATCTTGTGAAGGTATGCTGGGGCTGATCCCTTGACTGCCTGGTATGCTAGGACCAATGTTTTGAATTTGATGCGATTTAGGGTTAGGGTTAGAGCTAGGGTTAGGGTTAGGGTTAGAGCTAGGGTTAGGGTTAGGGTTAGAGCTAGGGTTAGGGTTAGGGTTAGAGCTAGGGTTAGGGTTAGGGTTAGAGCTAGGGTTAGGGTTAAGGTTAGAGCTAGGGTTAGGGTTAGGGCTAGGGTTAGGGTTAGAGCTAGGGTTAGGGTTAGGGTTAGAGCTAGGGTTAGGGTTAGGGTTAGGGCTAGGGTTAGGGTAGGTTGAGCTAGGGCTAGGGTTAGGGCTAGGGTTAGGGTTAGGGCTAGGGTTAGGATGAGGGTTAGGGTTAGGGTTAGGGCTAGGGTTAGGGTTAGAGCTAGGGTTAGGGTTAGGGTTAGGGTTAGAGCTAGGGTTAGGGTTAGGGTTAGAGCTAGGGTTAGGGTTAGGGTTAGGTAGGGTTAGGGTTAGGGTTAGGGTTAGGGTTAGGGTTAGGGTTAGAGCTAGGGTTAGGGTTAGGGTTAGGGTTAGAGCTAGGGTTAGGGTTAGGGTTAGTCTAGGGTTAGGGTTGGGTGGGTTGGGTTGGGTTAGGAGTTAGGGTTAGGGTTAGGGTTAGGGTTAGGGTTAGGGTTGAGAGGGTTAGGGTTAGGGTTAGGGTTGTAGGGTTAGGGTTAGGGTTGGAGCTAGGGTTAGAGCTAGGGTTAGGGTTAGGGTTAGGGTTAGAGCTAGGGTTAGGGTTAGGGTTAGAGCGGGGCTTAGGGTTAGGGTTAGGTGGTAGTTAGAGCTTAGGGTTAGGTTAGGGTTAGGGTTGTAGCTAGGGTTAGGTTAGGCTAGGTTAGGGTTAGGGTTAGGGCTAGGGTTAGGTTAGGAGCTAGGGTTAGGGTTGGGTTAGGGTTAGAGTAGTGGTTGGGTGTTAGGGTTAGGTTAGGTAGGGGGCTAGGGTGGCTAGGGTAGTGGTTAGGTAGGGCTAGGGTTGGCTAGGGTTAGGTTAGGGTTGGCTAGGGTAGGGTTGGTAGGGCTGGGTTAGGTTGGTTAGGGGCTAGGGTAGTGCTAGGTTAGGTAGGGGCTAGGGTGCTAGGGGCTAGGGGGCTAGGGTGGGCTAGGGGCTAGGTAGGGTTGGGCTAGGGGCTAGGGGCTAGGGGCTAGGGGCTAGGGTGGGCTAGGGGCTAGGGTAGGGCTAGGGGCTAGGGCTAGGGCTAGGGCTAGGTAGGGCTAGGGGCTAGGGCTAGGGGCTAGGGCTAGGGCTAGGGCTAGGGCTAGGGGCTAGGGGCTAGGGGCTAGGGTAGGCTAGGGGCTAGGGTAGGCTAGGCTAGGGCTAGGGCTAGGGGGCTAGGGCTAGGGCTAGGGGCTAGGGCTAGGGGCTAGGGCTAGGGGCTAGGGTAGGCTAGGGGCTAGGGGCTAGGGGCTAGGGCTAGGGGCTAGGGGCTAGGGGCTAGGGGCTAGGGGCTAGGGCTGGCTAGGGGCTAGGGCTAGGGGCTAGGGCTAGGGGCTAGGGGCTAGGGGCTAGGGGCTAGGGTAGGGCTAGGGCTAGGGGCTAGGGGCTAGGGGCTAGGTGGGCTAGGGGCGTAGGGGGCTAGGGGCTAGGGGCTAGGGCTAGGGGCTAGGGGCTAGGGGCTAGGGGCTAGGGGCTAGGGCTAGGGCTGGTAGGGCGCTAGGGGCTAGGGGCTAGGGGCTAGGGGCTTAGGGGCTAGGGCTAGGGCTAGGGCTAGGGGCTAGGGGCTAGGGCAGGCTAGGGCTAGGGCTAGGGGCTAGGGCTAGGGGCTAGGGGCTAGGGGCTAGGGGCTAGGGGCTAGGGGCTAGGGGCTAGGGGCTAGGGGCTAGGGCTAGGGTTAGGGGCTAGGGGCTAGGGCTAGGGGCTAGGCTAGGGCTAGGGTGGGCTAGGGCTAGGGGCTAGGGGCTAGGGGCTAGGGTAGGGGCTAGGGCTAGGGGCTAGGGGCTAGGGCTAGGGGCTAGGGCTAGGGCTAGGGCTAGGGCTAGGCTAGGGCTAGGGCTAGGGCTAGGCTAGGGTTAGGGTTAGGGTTTAGGGTTAGGGTTGGTAGGCTAGGGTTAGGGTTAGGGCTAGAGCTGGGGTTAGGGCTAGGGTTAGGTTTAGGGTTAGGGTTAGGGTTAGAGCTAGGGTTAGGGTTAGGGTTAGAGCTCAGGTTAGGGTTAGGGTTAGAGCTAGGGTTATGGTTAGGGTTAGGGTTAGGGTTAGGGTTAGAGCTAGGGTTAGAGCTAGGGTTAGGGTTAGGGTTACTGTACTAGTTAGGGTTAGAGCTAGGGTTAGGGCTAGGGCTAGGGCTAGGTAGTAGGGCTAGGCTAGGCTAGGTGCTAGGCTAGGCTGGTTAGGTTAGGGTTAGGGTTAGGGGTTAGGGTTGGGTTAGGTTAGGTAGGTTAGGGTTAGGGTTAGGGCTAGGTAGGGTTTAGGGTAGGGTTAGGTTAAGGTTAGGTTAGGTAGGTTAAGGGTTAGGTTAGGTTAAGGTTAAGGTTAAGGTTAAGGTTAAGGTTAAGGTTAAGGTTAAGGTTAAGGTTAAGGTTAAGGTTAAGGTTAAGGTTAAGGTTAAGGTTAAGGTTAAGGTTAGAGCTAGGGTTAGGGTTAGGGTTAGAACTAGGGTTAGGGTTAGGGCTAGGGTTAGAGCTAGGGTTAGGGTTAGGGTTAGGGTTAGAGCTAGGGTTAGGGTTTGGGTTTGGGTTAGAGCTAGGGTTAGGGTTAGGGTTAGGGTTAGGGTTAGAGCTAGGGTTAGGGTTAGGGTTAGGGTTAGAGCTAGGGTTAGAGTTAGGGTTAGGGTTAGGGTTAGGGTTAGGCACAGGGTTAGGGTTAGGGTTACTAGCCTGCAGTTAGGGTTAGGGTTAGGATTAGGGTTACTAGCCTGCAGTTAGGGTTAGGGTTAGGGCTAGGGTTAGGGTTTCTAGCCTGCAGTTAGGGTTAGGGCTAGGGTTAGGGTTAGGCACAGGGTTAGGGTTAGGGTTAGGGTTACTGTACTGGTTAGGGTTAGGGTTAAGGTTAGAGTTAGGGTTACAACTAGGGTTAGGGTTAGGGTTGGAGTTACAGCTAGGGTTAGCGTTTCAGCTAGGGTTAGGGTTGTGGTTAGGTATCCAGCTAGGGTTAGGGTTACAACTAGGGTTAGGGTTAGGGTTACAGCTAGGGTTAGGGTTGGGGTTAGGTATCCAGCTAGGGTTAGGGTTACAACTAGGGTTAGGGTTAGGGTTACAGCTAGGGTTAGGGTTAGAGTTACCGTTCGGGTTAGGGTTACCACTAAGGTTAGGGTTAGCGCTATTGTTGGGTTAGGGTTACCGATAGGGTTCGGTTTAGGGTTATCGCTAGGGTTCGGGCTAGGGTTATTGCAAGGGTTCAGGTTACCGCAAAGGTTAGGGTTAGTGTTACCGCTAGGGTTAGGGTTACGGTTAGGGTAACGGCTAGGGTTAGAGTTATGGTTCGGGCTAGGTTTAGGTTAGAAAAAATTATTTCTTTCCCCTTATGGGGGTTCTTTGGGAAAGAAAAAGTTAGTACTATCCATTCAGTTGGCTGGAGTCTTTTAGTAGCAAGCATTTGGTCCCTCTTGCATCCAATTTTTATGCGCGTTTGTTGAGTCCTCCTAGGAATCTTGTGTTTAGTTTTCTATTCCAATGTTTTTCATCCCTATGTCTGTCTTCTGGTGTCCAGTTAGGCTTAGGCATAATAGAAGTAGTTATGGTTACAATGTAGGGACAACAAAACTACATTTGCTATGTTCTCTTTTGGTTCTCTCTCCTGGCCTTTTACCTCCTACCTCAACTCTCTTGCCACCACCGCTCAAGGCACGATGCCACCAATGAGACCCAACGTTAAAAGTTGGAGGCTGCCGAATTAAACGCAGCATGTTTCAGTTTGGAGTGCGAAGACGACCAGAGATCTCTTAATTAACTGCTGCCAAAGTTTCCTATCCCTGGACAAATGACATGACATATATGTATATATCATGCCGTGACATGACATGACACAGGACATGACATACATGACATGACATGAAACACGAGACAAGATCATTATGAGAACAGGCAATTCAGCCCAAGCAATATAATATATATTACTATGATAATTTACTATACTATTAATCTCTTTCTCTCTTCCTCTATTCCTTTCTACTTTCAGAACAGTATTATTGGTACAGTAGATAATGATGATAAATAGTACAGCCTGAACCAGTGGAATCCTTTACAGCCTCCGTTTCCACATGTCCAACATGACTGAAGTTTAGCCTTCTCAACTTGGCTAATTGAGAGTCCTCTTGAGGGTGTGCTAAATAATTCATGAGGAAGCGCATTAGCGATGAACCTCCCCACCCCCTCACCCCCCACTGCTACGGGAGCATTGCTGCTCCTATCACCCCCTGCGGCTGGCTGTATGTGCTGCTGCAGAGCCGGTTACAGCGGCTCTCTCTGCAGTGGGCTGGGGAGGGAAGCTCCCCGCTCCCCCTCAGCAGTCTATCACCCAGAAAAAGGGACAGAGCAGCCCTGGTGAGTGAGACCACAGCCCCCCAGCCCAGTACTAAGCCTGTTTCCTGACCAGACATTTAAGTGCTCCACTTTCTCTCTCGCATTCCCTCTCATTCTCTCCCTCTTTCATTCTCTCTGTACTCCTACCCTTCCCCTTTCTTGCTGTCTAAATCTGCAAGGCTCAGCATTCCTGTCCAAAAACACTAAAAAATTGAGGGGTGGGGGTGGTGGGGGGCGTGGAAACAGGGCAGGGGTGGTGTGGAATCCAGGATGTACCATAAAATGGCCCCCTCCCAATTAAAAATGAGGGCTTTCATTTTTTTTTATTTCTGAGCAGCAGCCCAGCCAATCAGATGCCAGCGCTGGGAAATACAGCAGTAACAGCAGAAAGGCTAGTCGGAGAGAAACTGCAGTGTGTGTGTGTAGTTTTTCCCCCCACTGATCTAATCAATTTAACACTTCGGTCCTGAGGTCCGTGCTTTTGTGTGAATGTCAGCATTGAATGAGGAAAGAGAGCAGTGCACTCGGGATGGTGCAATAGACCAGGCTCACCTTTTAACGGGAAAAAATAAGGGAAAGTAAGACTGAAGAACACCTCCCCCTGAAGTGCAGGTTTCCTCTTTTTCTTTAAGACTCTTTCAAAGTGTCCTGAGCGCACTTCACAAGTTACTCCAGGGAGTCAAGAACCTTGCAAGGTAAGTCACAGTTTCCTCCTCTTTAAATACAAGCTGGCTGCTGCCTTTCAACTGTTTGTTTTCAGTCACTGCCGTTTTTAAAACCCTCTGCCGTCCTGAGGTGTTCTTGCTTTCATTTAATATTTTTTGGAGCGACAGTGGCAGCAGAGAACAGTGGTAACTGCGGCAGATGATGCGCTTTAGATTTTCTGGATTGCTGCGCATTAAAAGCCCACAACCCCATCGCAGGAGATGGGTGAAACAGAGTGGGACTTCCTCAAGCTCCCGGGCAAGTTTCCCTGCGTGGGGATGACAAGCACTGCAGTATTCCGTTTCCTACAGAGGATGTTTCCGCATCCCTTCAGTACCGAGCTGGGAGCGTGGGCTTAACCCCTTGTGGTGTGAATGCAAAACTAAGCCACACTTCTAAGAAGTGACTAACACTGCTGAAGGTCACCTTCGGGCCATCGTGGTAAAGTAAGCAGTTGAGTTTGAACACTGTGCAATAAATAGGGATTTAAATGGAGACATGAACTGTGGAGGGTTGTCAAGTAGCATTTTAAATAGGCTGACATTGCAATTAAGATAGTCCACTGAACTGCTATTTAAGAATTAGAGAGAAGGTCTCTGATTTTCTAATAACTTCACTCTACATAAAAAAACTGAAATAAAAACACAAGGGTGAGTGGTAAATAAAGTAAAAATATCTTTTTCCAAATATTTTAATGATATGCATAATAGCATAGGACAAATATGATCGCACGTGTGCATGTTTTTTCTCATTGCCTATCAATTTTAAGAACAGTGACAACAGCAAAAGGCAGAAATACAATATGATTGAACATGATGCTGATCAATTAAAGGGAAGCTTGCGGCAGGGTGGGCAGGTTGAGTCATAAACGTCACAGCTATTGAAAGGAATTTGGCATCATTGCCTTTGACTGCAGCAATGGCACAATGGGTTTAGAAACAAATATTTTGGTGACAACGCAACAGAAAAGAGCCACAGCTGATGATAAATCACTGATATGTTAGTACCTGACCTGAATCAAAAAGAACAGAAGTGACACTGTAGGCTGTAAGTTAGATTCCCAGGTGGGACACTGGCGTTGTACCCATGAACATTTAAGTACTTTAACCTGACGTCTTAAATAAATAAATGGATAATGAATTTTACATAAAGAATGTAGCTGTGTAAGTTGAACGAAGTACTTTGACCTGACTTCTGTTTGTAAATAAATGGGTTTTACATAAAGAATGTAGCTGTGTAAGTTGTTTTGTGTAAGAGAGAGCATCTACTAAATGCCTAAAACGCGCACACACACACACGCACATATATATATATAATGTATATATATATATATAAAATCAATGGGTTATGACAGGTGGATGTGCACTGACGTAAAGATAAGATCACCCCTATCACATAGCATACACACACGTACGTAGTGACGTAGTCATGATGTGTTCCTTTTTAAGGAAAGCTTTAATGAAGATGTTTTCTTCTAGTTACCTCTCCGATGCTTCATCTGATAGAATTATCCACTCTGGCCAGTAGTGAGTGCTGTTTCTTCTTTTTTCCTGAAAAATGATGCAATGAGTAAAGTACATTTTTAAGTATACCTGTGTGGTGTTAAGAGTTACACCAATTTTTCTACAAGGATCCTTTTCACCAAATGAAGTGAAAGCTTATTAGTGTATGTTTTTTTTTTTTACTGCATCCATCACACAGAAATGTAATGCACGTTTATCACTGCTGAGGGAAAGAGAAACGAAAGGCTGGTTTTGCTCCTGCTGGGTCTCCTCTAGAATGCTCCAACTTCATCCTCATGAAGGGGGAGGGGGTGTGATAGATCAGTATTGAAGTATCGAGTTTCTCTTCATCAAGTGTTCAACCTTTGTGATTTTATTCTCAGATCCCATCTTGTCAAAGGTCACCATAATTTCCATCTGTGTTTAGTGTACACTTGCAGGAGAAAGAGCACATACTTATGTGATGTGCAATTACTGTGCCAGAAATTGACATGCTTTCTGCACTATATATTCCACAGACAAATTGGCATAATTAAATGAATTAATCAACTGATTTATTCATGTTATGTGTTTTGACTGGAGAAATAAATACCACATTTTCTTATTCATGCAGTTTTTCTGGAGCACAATTTCTCTTAATGGTAACTAGTTTTGCACTTATTTACTTTTTTAAAAAAAATTATCAGATTATGCCATCCCTATTTGTTTTGCATAGTCTTCCAAACTGAGAGAATGCAGGTTAATGAACCGCTTCTTCTGTTCTATATAGCCTACTTAAAGGGGAATATGTGCACAGTAAAATGCCCAGTGTTAATTCTAACTCTAACAGGTTATATGCCCAGAGTGGACTCATATAAACTCTGTAAGAGTTCATTTAACACATTTTACAGTGTGTGCTTAGTCCTTGAATTACTATTCAGTCTGAAAGGTAGATGAACCATGTTTTATAGTCCATGTTTTAAAACGTTTGGAAATTACGAACATGCATGTTTTTGATCTCAAAGCATATACCTGTATGAAGAACACAAAAGTCTTGTTAAATGAAGGCTTCAAATATACTCTTGATGGTCTCTTGAACTAGCAATGATAATGTTCATCTGATCTGCTCTTATTTCATTATTACATTTGAAAACAGAGGACAGTGCTTGGACATAATAAAACATATTGAGTTACAGCCAAATTTGAGTTCTAAATCACTACATAAAACGACAAATGTAAAAAGAGAAATGTCTCCATGGACAAAGAGACAATGCTCAGGCTTTTGAATAGAATTTTTGTCAAGAACCTTTTTGTTTGGATATTTATTACACATATGCACATTCCAATCCACACATAATTTGATAATTACAAAATGTTTACATTGGATTTGTTGCAAGGGCATTGGCTATTTATGCTGAACTGTAATGATGATCACACGAAAGAATGGGACCAGCTGTCAGATATGACAGTACTGGATACTGGGAAAATAATTTTTTAAAAGTTACTATAAATGGGAATTTGAATTGGCTCTAACGAAACAGATGGTCAGCTATGTGCTCTTAACATTTATAATCTCATCTCTTTACCTTCAAAATGTAAAACATTTTACTTGACAAATCTTATAAGTATTCATCAAGGCATGAGGCCTGGATAATCAATGATCTATCCTTGGGCATGTCTTTTGAGGAACATCCATGCTTAATATAGAACGGGAAACTATTCACGATCAGTTCAGCCAGAAACATCTAAAGCAACGAATTAGAAAGGACAGTGGGAACACAGGGAGTTGACCATCTTCATGCAATAAAAAATCTGTGGCTTGGTGTGGTTTTCACTACTGTACGTGAAGCAGCTTTGTGGGAAAAAAAAGGACGAGAATAATTTCACTAAATGCCAGCATTCTATTACATGAAGGTTAAATCAATAAATGTGTTGCTGGAGGGTCAGTGGGAGCATAGTGCGTTATTTCCATACAAAGGAGCACATTGACACTTAGTAGGCTACCCCTTACACACACGACCCGGGGTTGACACGGGATAGTGAACATGGATTCAAAGCCAAAGAGAGGTGATGACAATATTGTTAAAAACATTTTGTTGAAAGGTTTTTACAGAGTCAAAAATGTGCAGCATTATGTGATGGGCCATTTATAGCACCAAAATATTTACGTATGTGTGTGTGTGTGCATACGTGCGTGTGTTTGAGTGCGTCTACGTGCGTACTGTGTACATATGCATGCATAAACAATGCAGAGGAACACCAACTGTCACCATGGAAAGTGACATAAGCAGTATGTGTAATCCCAGGTGTCAGATGAAAGGGAACACAGAGTAGGTATCAGGGAGATGCAGTTTGTTGGCAACATAGCTCTGTGCACTTAACTTCAGGTCTTATTTAGCGCTCTCAGAACAGGGCAGCTTTTGCTAAAACATATGGAGCTGCAGTTAGGGTAGCTCCTAGGGTTCTGGACTTGATTCCCAAATGGGTTGTATGCTATAGAATAGCTTGTAATGCTGCCGTATCATAAGCAAGTAACTTAATTGTAATAACCCAAGCAACTTTCATCAGGTTCAGTGTATGAAGGAGCACCTATACCTAGGACCCTCTGAGCTGATTTCCTCTGTAACGGTAATCACCAAAAACTGGCCAAAGTAGCTCATAATTAACTACATGACAGAAGCTAATGCCAAAACCAGAGTTAAGGACCTAGCCATATACCAAAAAAAAAAAAAAAAAAACAGTTTCATTGTTGGATTTATGAAGAGTTGTGCTTGTCCCGAAAGGCAATCAAATTCTGTGACAATATGCCAGATTAATACAGCTATGTTACTACTGATGTGACCATTGCAAAGTCATGCAAAGCAAACTAAAATATCTTAAAAGTAATGTTATGTAATGTAAGCAACAACTATTGTTAGTAAACTACAAAAATGTATTCAGCTAAAGCTAAGCTAGCAGGTAGGAACACTAACAAGCCAGAGAAATCTAGATGACATGGAACACACTAAAAATACCATTGCCGTAAACCTCCAAACAGAACTGCATTGTCATTAGGCTTAACTGGTGTTTTAAGCAAACATGCTATAAACCTTTTAAATATAAAGTATTTATGATATCCATTAAGTCATACCAATGTGACTTTCTGCAGCCTCTAAATGTAAAGATTTCAGTGAGCATTTGACACTTGGAAAGCGAATTTCTGCACTCTATGAACAAAGCTATCCCTTGCTCAGCTCCTGGACTTGAACTTTCTTTACAACGGAAGAATTTTTAAAGGGATTCTGACCCTTACGCCAGAGACACCCACACTGTGCTGAAGCCTGGGTTCTGGAAACAAACTGTGACATTGCAGCAGTGGAGATGAAACAGATCTGAAGATCTTTGCTTCTCTCACCTCTGCAAACACAGTCATCCATCTCTGCTGTTGTTCTCGTCTTTCATAAGAGCTCTAACTTCTCTGCGGTGCATTGATCGGTTGCCTTATGCTTGTCTTCGGAATTGATCAAAGGCTTTGCATTGCATTCGGAGATCCTGGTTTTTCAGATGAGGCTCTGTTGTTCAGACTCAACATGCAGCAGAACGCCAGGGTCACTTTACCCAGGATTAACTGCAGGAACTGAAGAAGCAATTTGATTGGACACCTACATCAGATCTGAGGGTTTGCGTTCACATAAATGCCAAGCCATCCTTCCCGGAACGTGTGCAGGAGATTGCACTCAGAAACCCACAATCTCCACATGGATTACACGATCAAAGTGGGGGACAATATACATCTATTGAGGTTGAGATCAATTGTGTTTCAGTTCAATCAATTCAAGAAAACGAATTGAAATTCATTGGAAAAATTCCCATTTAAATGAAAAATGTCCTGTGAGGGCTTCATCCCATTAATGGGATGAATTTAAATTCATATGCTGAGTTGACTGAACTGAAATGAAATTGACCCCAACCTTGACAACAGAGACCGGTGGATACAGGAATGAGGAAAGCACAGGGTCTCTTAGAAACAGTGAGCTATGTGATTGTGGAGGTGGCTGTGGCCACATGGGGGTGCGAGAGAGCATGTGCATGCCACGTGCAGATGAGTGGGTGTTATCCAGGTACTGCAGCACTCTGCAGCAGCTAGCCCCTGCTCTGAGTCTGTCTGTACAGTGCCAAGCTGCACCGCGGCAGAGATTACTGGGGAAGATCTGGGAAGGAATCTCCTGCCTATCTCACTCTGTGTCTCCCTCTTGCCCATTGGCCATAGGCCTCAGAGTTCCGGAACCCCTGCCCCCTCCCCTCCTGATGGAGGATTTATGCTCAGTGCAGGACAGACTGGGGCTACCCCATCCATAGCAGCGCATCTCAACCACAGGCGGAACAGCGCAGCCTTCACACACACACACACACACACACAGACACACACACACACACATACTCAAATTACATAAGCCTCTCCTCCTCCTCCCCTGGCCTCATTCCTCCAGTGGGTGGTAATGTATTTGGGCTGTGATTTCAGCATGGCGAACTCCTCACAGATGCACCAGTGCACTCATTCAGTAAAACCACGACTGAGCCCACCGGCCATGGATTTAAATAACCAGGCAATGAAAGCATCCAACCTCCCACAAAAGCATTTCCCACACGAACTGCCGGTGCTCGAGAGTGAATTGTTTAGTGTAACCCGGTACCTAGTGTCTGGAATTTCAATTTCAGCTTTTGTTTGTTTACCTGACAGCCGGCATTCTGCGCATAGCTGTCCGGACGGGTGCCTCCAGAATACTGAAATCATGCTTGATCCGCATGATCTGTGATTCCGAGGACACCCAGCTCCCACACGCTCTTGGTGAATTGGTATCACAGGGGAACGGAAAAGGGTCTCCAATTCACAGCTACACTTCCAAAGCAGATTACTGCCAGGTCTGGGTCCTTCAGACCCTGGCAGTAATACAGTTCTCAGTGCTTTCATTCAGATGCTGTGCTCTTGGCCTTGTCCATGCAGGCGCTTCCCAGCTGTCTCTAGTGTGTGGTCTTCTATTGTTAATATCTTTCTTTCCTTTCTCGGGTGCATCACCATTGGTAAAGAGATGGGCATCTTTCATATGTGGATAATTACTTCCCTTTCATAGTGTTGTACTCGGCACTATTTCCCAGAAGTGTTTCTCAAACACCTGCTCACCACTGTGGCAAATTCTTTTCAAGTTTTTAACCCTTTGGCTCTGGGTTTTCTGGTCTTTTGATTAATTGGAGAAAATAAATAAACAAAAACTGTGTTGAGCACTTTTGTGACAATTGGACAAATACAAATACTTTTTTATTGATTAACTGATGATCAATCTATTAGTGGCACGATTATTAAACAATGCTGCAATAATTGTGCCATTATTGGCAATACGATGTTGCATCTTTGTACCATTGGCACTTTCATTATTTTACAGCACTGATTCTGCTCCATTTAAAATTCCTGTGAAATGAAAATGGGTTTATTCACCATATTGAGCTAAATAATATTTAATTGTTCTTCAAGTATGAAATATCTGGCACAAAACTCAAGTGTCACTCAGAAAATCTTTGGCTCCAGAAAGTGCCTTGCACTGTAGGAATAAGATATTTCAGTGAATCCTAATAACACTGCCACCTATGTGTCCACTGCTTTTGTGAGAACAACTCCCAGCAGCATTGCATTCCATCACTGCTTACCAAAATAATCAGACAATTTTCTGTCTGTCAATTATCCACCACACCAGAATTATGTGACATACACATAATGTGTGTGATAAGGACCCCTCCAATTCAATCTGATAATGTGCAGGTACTCCTACGTCTGCCTGCAGACCATTTCAACCATCTATAAATAAGTGATATCAGTTTCAAAATGTGCATGTTCTTGCATATTTAAACAATGTTAATTCTTTTAAAGGTGAAACGTATTTTTAAAATTCTTTGGTAATTCTTAATGCTTTTTATAATTTATTTTTATCAATTTAATTGCTAAATTATCTTAATTATTCGCAGATCTTTTGCAAACCATATGAGGTAAATATACGTCTTCTACTTTGAAGTGGAAATATCTGGGGATATTAAGGCTAAGAAAAGCAATATGACTGGTATTCCACATCCACTTGTGCTACCGGGGATGCCTGGGCATCTTGGTGATGGCTGCGTGTGTGGTGATTGTCGCTTGATGAGCGACTGCAGCATGTTTTGGTGATTATTGTGCGTTCTGGTGATTGATGTGTGCATCATGGTGATTGCAATGCATGCAGTATGAGGAGGTGCGTAGCTATCCAGTGACGCTGCGCAATCTGCTGTCTGGAGCCCGGAGCAGTGTGCCGCATGCAGGGAAGCCACTGGCAACAAGACGTGCAGCCCCGCACCACCGTCACGATGCAGAGGGAGGAGAGGGAGACAGAGAAAGGGAGAGAAGGACAGAGCAGAAGGAGGAGAGAACAAGAGAGAGCAAAGGGAAAAAGGAGAGGGCAGAGAGAGAGATGGCTGAAGAGGGAGAACACAGAGAGAGGTTCAACAGAGCGAGAGGGAGAGAACAGAGAAAGGGAGCAGGAGGGCAGGCTGCAGCCAGGACTCCGGAGTGCTGCATTGTGCTGCATAATTAATCCTGCAGGGGAGGGGCTGGAGGCGGACCTTGAGGAGGAGCTGTATCAGCTGGAGCCCTGCAGACTCCAGACTGCATGTGAGAAAGAGTCAGAGCAGAGGGACAGAGAGAAGGAAGGAGAGCAGAGAAAGAAGGAAGGAGGGCAGAGATAGGGGAAAAAGCGATACCAAGAGCAGTGAGAGAAAGAGAGGAAGATGGGGAAGAAAACAAAGGAAAAGGGAGAAGAAAAACAGCAGAGGCACAGACACAGAAAGCATAGAGAAAAAGAGGGAGTAAAGATGGAGAGACGTGTTTGAATGCTGATCCACGTCCACTTTTAAATATCTTTCAAATACTCAAATACCAGAGCTGGTCAGCTATTTGTGTGACAATAACATTGACGGGCAAAAATACAATGGAGCATTCTGAAGCAAAGAACCCCCAAGCGCGATTCCTAGTTATGAGCATTACTGTTCTGTATGACTGCGGCAGAGAATGCCAGAGACGAACAGTCAATGGGCAATCATCTGTGAGTCTGTGTGTGAAATGCAAGGGATTTATGGCTGACCTTTTCAAGCAGCTTTCACTCCTTTTCTGCTGCTTTCCCTTTTATCTTCCTCACTGCCAATATCCTTCTATTATTTCAAGTTGCATCCAAAAATGTAACCAATCACAAGTAGGACTGATAAATCAGTTTAATTTCTGAAAGTATGTTTCAATTTATTTGAATACAACAAAACTGTTTAAAATTTCACACATTTTCTTGAAATTTACAAGAAAAGTGCAAATCTTTTATGCAAAAGTTTATGTGTAGAAGACTTATGAGAATGTTTTTCACTTGTAATTAATGCAAAACAATTTAAGACCATAAGGGTTTGGGCATTGACTGCTTCATATTGATTTTGGATGCATTATACTTAATCGAGTCTTAGTGCACTGAGACCACATCATCCTGAATCCACCTCAATCGACATTGTCTCTGCTATTGCATTTCACCAAATTAAATTAAATATATTTTCAGCCTTTTTTTGCACACCTAATCCTGCTGTAATACTATAAGCAGTTCTACCTGTTCTGAGAACATTCACAATGATTCCCAGGAACCGAAAAAAGACTTTTCCATTTACTAACTCAAGTTTATTAGTTGCTGAGTTATGGGACATTTACACAACGTAGACCTAGATAAGAGCTTTAAAACCGAAATGTAAAAAAGACTAAATAAAATGGACGCGCAAGATTTTTCCATTTTTCCTTCATATTCCTCTCTGAGTCAGTAGATAAAAGCATGAACTGATCCAGCACTAAAATACATCAAACACGCATATCTGCTAAATCCATTCATTTCCTGGCTGCACTGAAGCACCATGCTGTGGTCTTTTATTGACAAGTGGATGGAAGATGTGATGGTTTAATCTCTAAGATCATTATTGAGTTTTTATTGCCTGGAGAGAGGAGAGGAGGAACATGGATTCCATTATGCAAAGCAGCCATGCCCTTATCTGCGAGGAGCAGCTTCTGTTGAGAGGCAGGTTTTGTTTTCCTCGGGTTTGCAGAGAAAGCAGAAACACTTTCCAAGACTGGTTGTCTTAAATTTTATTTTTAACTCGAGGCGAGGCAGTTAAAAACACAATTTAATTGGCACATAAATGTGCTGTGGCACTCTGCAGAGGCCTAATTGGCACATAAATATGCTGTGCCACTCTGCAGAAACTGCAGGAAGGACGTAGCGGTTCATGTAAATAAACTGAGCTGTTCGGGTCGCCGCCCATGGTTCGGTTCGGTTGCTTCAAAAATCATTATACGGCTAAGCTATGTTTTCAAAAAAGGGACCCAAGCTTTGTTTTCCATTTCGATACAGTAAAATACTTCACATATATTTTCAAGTATAAAACCTATTATTCGTTTAAGAATTCACATTCTTTAATCTGAGATTCATATTAATTTCATGTCTTGTTCACGTAGTCTAATGCAGGTTTTGTTAAAGGCCTTAGCCTATAATGTAGGTATTATTTTCCATTTGAAAATAAAAAAAATGGCACTTTTGATTGGTTCCTTTTGAAAGTAAACCTATTTGTTCTCAAGCGTTTGATAATGATTCGATTACATTTTGATAACCATTTTTAAAAACGTTTGATCAAATAAATGAAAATTATATGGGCATTGGCAATGGGGCCATTTTGCTTTACCAAAACATACATAACAAAAACGGAACTGAAACCATGATACCAAAACTGTGAACTGAGTCTAGGTTTTGTGAACTGTTGCACTCCTAGCAGAAACCTACAGTCCTTCCTATTTTTAGACCTGAGATGTTCTTTCCTGTCACAAGATCTGGGGTGACTTGAATTTAAATCACTACAGGGCACCTTAGGCCTGGTCCTATATTTATAAAGCATCTCAGAGCAGGAATTCTGATTTAGGATTAGTTTTTCCTTCAATCGTAATGTACGAATGAGGACCAGAGAAACATGATCCTTGATCACCACTGTTCACCACTGAGATGCTGCATAAATATAGGCCCTGGATTCAGTCCTACACATATATATACTCAGTCCTACCCAGACATAAGCATATTTTAAAAATACTTTTCTGATCTAATCCATAACATTTATTAAATTTAATTTACATGCTGATTGATATTTTGTGCACAAGTTTTCTGGAGCATTTATGTATGTGTATGTAAATATAAAATACATTCTTCTCACATTCTCCATCACCTACCAGCATCAGCTGGAAACACCGCAATGTTCAGTAAGGTCAATTTTGCACATTTAAACCTTGTGGCAGAAAAGAAAGGCCAGCTTCCATGCTGTAGGAGGGAAGATTAGCAGAGATGGCTCACATTAATGTTGCTCATGCATTAAAACAAGGACGTTGTTATCAAAGCTAGTTCAATCCAACAGCACAATTCTGAATGAATTGTATTTATGGAAGCCTTTCCCAACGGGGTCAGGTCAACATAACTGCGCATCTGGCATGGGGTCAGAGAAAGAAAACAGGTTTCTTTCTGAAATAGCCTCCGGCATTGCAGGGTAATGCTTCCAATTCTGTACATCCTCTAAAACTCACATAGTGCACTACAAACTGAGAGTACTGCAGCTCAGGTAGAAAATTAAACACCAAGTTCTAGAGTGCACAGAAAGTTCATTTTCTATTGTCAATAAGGAGACCCTGATAGTTGATCTGACAGTTATGAAGTGAATGCAGACAGTTTACTTAAGACGCTTTAAATATGGGACAGCATTAAGAAAAAGAAGAGGTTTGGGTCATTGATTAGTATCCACCAGTGTACTGCATTAATGCTAATGGCGTTCCAGGCATCATTTTAATACGCCTCCTTCCATAAACCCCTTCTGGAGTAGCAGTTATGCAATGTCACACTGTGTGAAAGTATTTATGTCTCATGCCATGTAGGATTGCAATATCACAGTGATTCTATTTTTGTGAGGTCATTGCAGTGCAAGTATGGTCATTTGTATTTCAATTACCCTTTGAAAGCAGTTATAACAAAGAAAGGGATTCCTGTATAATGTGTGGTTATTAAATAGTTATGCCTGATGTATGGTAATATAGTTACTGAACTCCATTGCAGATATATACAGTTCTTATTTAGCTTATCAAATATATGCTGTACTCTGATTTCAGCAGTGTGGCATAATGTGTTGGTAAGTGAGCTATTATCTGAAAAGTTGCAGGTTTGTTTCCCAGGCAACATACTGCCATAGCACCCTGTGTCTAGCATCAGCTACATACTGGGAATATATGTATGTATACAGTGGTGGGTGTAATAATAAACCCAATTTAGATTCAAACTCAAATTTAGACCCAAACAGACGCTTTCTAACAGAGGACACAGAGCAGTAGACACAACTAAACGGCATTAAAATGCACAAATGAAGAGTTATTGTACAGCAAATATAAGATGCCATAAAGAAACAAAATAAGATTATGAAAAGTAGGATAAAAACTAAAGGTGATTAAGTACTTGCAAGTGTGTGTGCATTTATACTGAATAACCTTGGACAAGCATTCAATAGTTTAGGAGCCTGCGCATTGAAGTCTTAATCCTCACTCCTCTACACCATTTAAATATATCGGACTATGATCTCTGTGGTGCCAGAATTGACCAGCAAGCCCATACAGAGGTGAGAGAGAGAGAGAGAGAGAGAGAGAGAGAGGGAGAGAGAGAGGCATTAGAAAACAATATATTACAGATGATGGTTTTGAAATCAATGGAGCGAAACATTATCCTGAAGTTCCAAGCTGAAACAGCCGGCTGACTTTTCGTTTTGCCATTCGGGTCCCTCTGCAACCGGCATCGAACACAAACTGATCCTGGAGACTCAGTCTGGTGTGACGGAGGGGAGAGGTTCTGTAGCTTCTGCCTGACGGGACTTGTGCAGATCCTTCACTTTGCCGGTGAAATTACTGCCCACGCCTGCATAACCTCCTTCCAGCAGCGCCCGGCCAGCTGGGAACAGGGACGGCTGAGAACACATCTTTACATGACAGTTACCCTAACAACACGCTGGTTTAGGGCATTTTGGTAAACTAAAGCACACATACAATTTAAATAAGGCTCAACCCACAAAACCATTTTATGACTGAATTTAATGTGTGAGAACGGTCAGGATCCACGATTTTTCTTTAACTTAGTCTTACTTGTCGTATAACACATGCGTATGATAAGGTCTTTTGTTTGGCAAGTTATTTTTGGAAAATTCTTCAACAACTAGCCTATTTGTTGAAAAAAGAAAATGACGATTTATTACCCATGTCCACTGCACATGAAGTAATTACTTTGAATGAAATATCAGAGAATAATATACAATAAATCACCTTTTTTCAGAAAAGCAACTGTAGCTAATACCAATTAAAAAAAAGGACAGGGTGAAAGAAAGTCTGACCTTCAAAATTTCCGACGTTACTAGTGTGGTACTACAAGGTTGTTCCCATCAAATAAGCTTTCAAAGGCACGCCCTGTTGACGTGTACAACAGCCTCCTCAGGCTCTGTCATTTCTTCTGCTACCTGTAGCTCTAAATGTGAATGAGAAATACAGTGGCACTGTAATATTACAAAAAAAAAACAACTCTAGTAGAATATAGTAACTGCAATTTTGTCACTAAGGCAATATACTGAGATTTGACTGTATGAAAAGGCTGAGAGATGGCTGACTTAAAGAACATCCACCCATGCCTGTAAAGCAAGTCTCAAAATCTAGTCCATATGAATATTGCACATTAAAATTCCATTATTTACTGGAATTTTATTTTTGTCATAAATGAACAAATGCACTCAAGTGAGAGCTATGTCTTTCAGCTGCCCCGTACCATATTATTGCTCGCTTTTGGCCAATTTGCAGTGATCTACACTAAATTATGATGGAGGGAAGCCATTTTCTACAGTGCAAATTAATACTGCTCATTCTGACATGGGCATTATGGAGACAATGGAAGCAATGCCATTTTCTGCACCTCTGCAATATCACCACCAGCACTGATCAGACTACCATAACGTTAGAGTATTGGTACGATCAATACTGCCACAGAGCTGTTTATTTAAACATCCGTGCTACCCCTTTTGCAGATATTCCAAAATGATCCATAGGATCCTCTGGGAGTGCAAATGGCATTAGGAAACTGTGCCGGCTTGTTTAGACATAAATACTACACAATCACAATTCCCTGGGTGCCTGATCACCTGGTATAGCATTGGCTACTTGCGTCTGGTCGTTTATGGCACTGAGAGCTTTGATCTTTGTGTCATTTTGTGAGCCCAAAAGAGGTTATTTAATGCCTGAAATCAGTAGGAAAGTTTGACGCTTTGACGCTTGTGCCCTTTAAGGACAGTCCCCACTCTGATTTACTAAGGCCTTTAGCACATGCAAAACTAATAACACAACCAATGATTGGTGCAAAACAAATATCATGACCAATCATTTGTCATGTCATGTTACTGGTTTTGCGTGTGCTAAGGGTCCCAGTAAATCATAGATAGACTATTTATGTCTCAAGGCAGGTACAGGCCTCAGGGCTTGGTTTATGCCCCTGCAGTTAGCTTCCTCAGGTACATCTTAGCTCAAACATTACCATTAACCATCACAAGCATGTTAAAATGTGGGAAGGATATGAAACAAACACACAGTGCTGGGTCCAAAATGGCCACCTGTGTCGGTGTAATATTGCGCCCCTCCAACCAACAAGAATGAACAAGCTTCGCTCAGCTTTCAAGAAGAGTGCGGAAATTGGGTGGAAGCACTACAGATGTCGGAGCCACGTAGCCCTCTCCTGTCACTGAATACTCAGGATCATGCAGGGGCTATGTCTTGCTATGAGATTGCATCTCCAAACCAAATCCATCTACTTGCATCACACACGTGCCAACATTTAATAATGTACACCAACTGTCAGTCAAAACATAGGCCAGCAGCTGCCATTACAGGACACTGCAGGAAAACACTGGTCTTTCTGTCCATTTTTGGCCCTTTTATATTTAGATTCTGGCCGCTTGAAGAGTGGTCAGACTTTATCTTACAGTCTCCTCTCTTCATCTGATGTGTTGGCCAAGAGAGGATATTCATAATTAATTTGCCCGTCACTCCCCAACAACCTGCCTTACCCCCAACAAACACAAAGAAGAGAAACAGAAACCCTCAAAAGATCCCAAAATATGGCAGCTGTCATAGTACAGTGGGAATATTTGAGTTTTAAGACCGTGTACCCTGCGGAGTTGATGTGGCTGTCACAGCAGTGATGTGGCTCCGCATTCCTAATGAGGCTGGCTCTCGTCTCATAGCCTCCCGTTGTAATCAGAGCACTTTTCTTCCACATCCCATCTTCCTGCTCTTTTTAAGACCGTTATCGACTTCCATCTTTATGTACTGCGCCACACTGCAGCACAACTTGCTTGTGAAAAGCCAATCAATGCAATGACTTCGCAAGTTCACCTTTTTCCAATGGCTTTTTGTTGCCACATGCCAAATGTTTGCTCAAATTTGTTTGCTCAAACAAAGTAAAGTTTTGTGACAGCTTAACATCTCTGCAAAGTTTGAAATTTTAAAGTTTAGCCTTAAATTTACCTTTTACCTCAAAGTATCCCTTTATCTATACCCTTTTTTCCCTCTTTCCCTGCGGTGTTTGATAGTCGAGTCAAAAACCTCACTGGAAACAAAACAAGATAAAGCCAAGACAAGACACAGGGAAAATGGGCTAAATGACCGAGTAACTGAGTCCCTGTTTCCCCTTAGGAGGTTCCTTTTCAAAGGTATTCAGACAAAAAAACCAAGATCCGTCCACTCAAGTGCCTGTGACTGGTTTTCTCCCAAACTGGCAGAGATGCTTTGTACTCCCTTCAATGCCAAGACAGACGGACATTTTTAGATGCCAAGCTGCCAGTCAGAGAGTGTATGTGCTTCTTGGTATGAATTACAGAGCTTTTCCACAGAGAAAAGCCATTTATGATTTATACAGTTGGTACTCTATTCATTATTTTTCATTTTGTTGATATGAACCCATTGCTGTCCAAATACAGCACTTGCACAATAAAATACTCAGGCCCAGATTCACTAAGGGCGTGCACTGCTTGAACAGTGTGCAAATGACAATATTTGTTTGCCATGCCCTTCACTAATCTTGCACAGTGAGAAGAGAGCATGCCAAATTATGCAGGCAATAGAATAGGTTTGATATGGTTGTGCACATGAAATTTGTATATAATTGTGGTTGTTCAGCCCACAATCATAGGTTGGGCTATGCCAATTGAAACTCCACCCACTTCACCCAAACATTGCAACTGCAATTCCTTCAAACCAATGTCGCGCAAACACAAAGCTTTTGAAAATAGCGTAAACAGCCTTTTGTAAACAAAGACAGATCACTTTACAAAAAATTGCAGTTATTACTGAAGTGAGATGTAGACATCATAACCAAAATCAAGTAAGGCCAACCAAGAGAAATGATTTCCTGTCCTCAAGCATCAATGTTTCAACTCTTTTGAGGCTGAAATCATTCATCATAGTCGACATCCTGAAGAATGCATTACAAAACTGAACTAACTAAATTTTATGTGTGGCTAAGTGTTTAATTCGCTGTTAGCCTTGTTAAATTAGTCTTAAAGCTGAAGTATGAAACTTTCCCTTGGAGTTTGTGACTACAAGGGCTCTGGGGAGCGAAAAGAATGTGCAATCTCTCTTCGCAATGCAATATTAATCTGGGCGTTGCTGATAACAATAAGAGATATCAATAAGAGATATAAGCGATACAACTGAAATTATGTTAAGCACTGAAAGAGTTTATATGAGTTCAAGAAGGATCAGATGTGCTGAGCAGCACAGTTGATCAAACTAGTTTAAAATCCCCCCCCCCCCTCCCCCAAATCTGGCCAGTGACTAAGCCTCCCCCATCTAATGCTATGCAGAATATTGACTTTGCTTTGGTAGCATAATAAAATACCTATTATGAAAGCAGTTCAATATGGAAAAAAAAACATATTATTGAACTATTTTTAATGCAATGCATGCCTGAACATGCACCTTCCTTCCACTAGCCATGTAGAGTGAAGCCATTCTTAGTGCTTGACAAGACTTTGCTACTTCAGGGGAGATACTGAATTCCTTATCAGGCATGAACCAGATTTCCCATTTCCCTTTGAAGATAAAAAGCTGAAACGACACATATGGATTTATTTATCATCTGACACATCACGTGGTAGCTAAAAGCTAGGCTTTACAGTGTTAGATTACACTTACTGGAAAACCTTCCATCAACTGGTAACCATGTACAGTAGATAAATACTGTAACTCGGATAATGTGACAATAATAGACTCATGTGTTATTATTATAAATATGTTAAGCAAAGTTGCTTCATTTTCAATGGTATAGTATAGATGAGTTCTGCAAGTAGAGGCATTCACTAACTTAGTACTTTATATTTCAAATGTATGTCAATGGAAAGGTTTTTATATCATCTTATATTCAAGAAGACGTAGCAATCTATGTAATGGTTTACCGATGTTGAGCTAGTTGTGCGGTTGTCTACACAGTTCTATACAAAGTTTTTGTCTTTCCATGTAAACCACTGGAAGAACATACACTCCCCTCACTGTTGACGTAAACGATGAAAAATAACAATGGAAAGATCAATGGAAGGCACATGGCAATGCTGTGGGTCAATCTAGTAACTCAACCAGTCAATCGCAGCTCACAATGTGTGATCTGACATCAGTTTTGCATTTTTTGCAAGGCTATTTGCATTGCTTTGATATGAAACCTTTGATATGAAACCAAAGGGCTGCAAATCCTTTTTATTCAGATTTCCACCAACATATATTTCATTTTTTATACTTTTAAGTAGCAATTCTCAAGAAATCTACATCAAGCTGGCATATTTCATGCATTTATTCATTCAGGGCTTGGCTGGCATAAATCCGTACAGGACTTGCTGTCTGGCTCTTGTGAATGGCCTCAGTGTGCATGAAGCAATCCAAGGGGAACATTGATCAAAAAGCCATTGTTTCATTACCCACAGTGCACCACAACGTCATACGTCTTATCCAGGAGAGAAATAATGGAAACAAACCAATGGTGTGACTAGAGGACACTTCCAGAACGAATAGGAAGAAATAGCCCAATGCCTTCAGCATTATAGTGTTATAGTGCTTCTTACCATAACTGTGGTAACTTGCAGCAAAGTGTCCAAATTGCTGGTAGAGGGTATGAAATGGATCTACAAGTACTGCAGCTTTACTAAGCATAACACATTAATACAAGTACATGTGTATAATAAATTCTAGGTTTCTTGTTAAGCATTGGACAATTAATTAAAGTGTTCCTTTTGGTTATCGGCAGTTTGTAATGTAGTCATTCAGAAAGGTGACAGGAAAGTATTATGCCAAAACAGCCTGGTACCAAAACATTCCTTGATATGCAGTCATATGGAGGCATACATGGTTACAACATCAAACCACTCAACAGATTCACCTAAAAGGATGAATTTCAACCCCACACAAAGCCTGTGTCCTTTTCACAGATTCACCACTCTAAAGTGGCATTCACATAGATTTTGACTGTGTGAATTCTCTAGTACTGACTGTTTTACAATTGGATCCTTGTGTTACACAACATCCTATTTGTAAACTTAGAGTTCATTCCTTTTCATATACCATCAGATGCAGATCAATTTCTAGTCCCCAGTGCATTAGGAAAGTGAGGACAAGCATTCCTGGCACATACATTTGTCCAGTTTCCTGAAGGTCCACTGAATGTCAGAAGGAACATTATGGAAATGGCCTCAGTATGTTTTATTATCCAAGCCAAGAAATAATTAGAACTGTTGATGTTGAACTGTTGGTCATTAAGGTTAAATTGATCAGCAATGTCAATCTGCCATTTCAGCATGTTTAATTCACTACATTTTTAAAACATACTTTCCCTGTATCCTCAATGATGTCTTTATGTTTAAATAGAGATGCGCGCAAAAAATGTATATGCAATACGCCTAAGACCTGTTTGGGGGACATTCTCATGATATGGCTACTTCAGAAACAAACCCAATCTAACCAGAATCTTCCATAATGTTGTGCCTATGCTTTCTGTTAGCTGAAGAAAGCAAGGTGCTATGGCAGCCTGAGAAAATATGCAGGGCAGCCTATGCTTTACAGTTGCCTCAGAAGGTATTCAGACCCCTTCACTTTTTCCACATTTTGTTACGTTACAGCCTTATTATAAAATAGATTCAATTCATTTTTATTCTCATAGATCTACACACAATACCCCATAATGACAAAGTCAAAACAGGTTATTTGAAATTTTTCTAAATTTATTAAAAATAAAAAACAGAAATATCAAAAATGTGGAAAAAGTGAAGGGGTCTGAATACTTTCCAAAGGCACTGTATAGTTCTTTTTGGGCTCTGGCCTCAAGGTCGAATAACCTCTTGGATTTCGTTAACAAAATCAACATATTGAAGGTAAGACAACCCGCCTGACAGGCTCCGTTCATTATTGACAAACTATCAAGTAGTAGGTTCTAACTCCTATTGAACATGTTCAGGCTACATTCAAGCTGTGCTTTAACCTCCAGCTAGAAGTTCACTGTCAAAAGGCAATATCAATAATGTTTGAAGAGCAAGAGCAGTGGTGAATCGCAGAAAAGTATCCCCTCCAACTGTATGTGTGCCTGGGTCTACATGACAGATTATTAGACACTTTCCACACTACATGCCTTTCCTGTCTTTAAGTCACTGGCACTCAAAACTCACTGCACCGATTAGCCAATTTGGGGGCTCCAGGGTAGGCCTATGGGAGAAGAATTTAATGATTGAGAAGCATCAGATTTGTTCCCTCAATGTGCAGATTACCTTTGGTCTAATAAATGCTGTAAATCGTTATAATTTCTTGCTGTGAGTTGGGTATTTTTCCATAACTGTGACCAAATATAAGCTTTTGTAAAATTTTTATAGCTTCCTTAAAATGCAAGTCTTATGCCAACTTTAAAAATGAGAACATCTCAGGAATAAAAAATAAAAGGAATTCTTTCTTCCTTGTAGCTTCCTTTGTGAGTCAGATACTTCTCCTCATAAGAAAAGCAGAGCCTGAGCAGATGGTAGCAGCATCAGCAATGCTAATAACCTTTGGTTGCTGCATTCTAATTTCTATATGATCAAATCTGAATATATTTAATTTGGTACCAATGGCACTGACCTTGGTTCTATGTCTAGACTATCTTATTCTCATTAGGGCCTTTCAGTTTTTCCATATATTACATGTGAAATATTATCCAGTTCAAGTGAATTGCTCAAGACTGCATTAGCAGCACCAACCAATAACTTGTATACATCGGTTCCAAGTTTCAGTACTACTTGGACATTTTGGGCACCAGATACACCTAGATAGGCCTATAGTTCTATCTAGGAATTTGAAAGTGAGAAGAAAAGGAGGGAAAAGAAATAATGTTCACAATGATGTAAAAAGAATAGTGCTTACAAATACCTGTCATAACTGAGTGATTTACATTGATTCCTACTGTATATATCTCTGAGACTTAGGAGATCTAGACTAATTCAAAAGAGATATTAGCCATACATTTAGAATAAGTGCCATTTGTCAAAAGCCCAACTGATAAATCAGTTAGGTCTAAATATTTATTTGAACTTTCCCATTTTTGTTTTTGCTGAGGCTGCATTAACATGAGAAATAAGGACACATTTTCAAGTGGCTGTTTCTAACAGGAGTGAATGTGTACTTGCTTTTAATTTAATTATCATTCTGTAAAGGCCTTCTGAAAAATTCAAATACTACATTGAAACAACAACAAATAACTTAGGAATAGAAGTATCAGAACACTTATTCCAGGCTGTCTTCTTCTTTATGTCCTTGTGACTTCTGATGACAGAATTAATAAATAATGTGAAGTTTACCAAAAGAAATTGCAAGAATCTTTCACTGTGAAGCAGCACTGTGTAAGAGAAGAAGTAAATGCGGACATTCTGTTAAAGTGTTTGCACACAAATCCATTACTTATACAAATAAAATTTCCAAAGATTTGTTTCAATGGAAGATTCCTTGAGTCTAGAGATAATGAGATGCCATTACATTTTTGAGAAGGAATTCTGATTAATGCACCCTTTGTGTGAAGACAGCCACTCCTCTTTCTGGAAACACTTTCTACTTAAGAGTGAAACACCCCAATAACAAATTCCCTGGAGTTCAGATACTGAAATCATTAAAGTGATGACTCATTCTAACCTGATATCAGCCATTTATCATTGGTGCAGTAGTCTGTAACTTCTTACATACGAAAGCTTGCCTTGCTTTTTTTATTGCTCTGAGATAGGGTTTTAGAGAAGAGTCGTATTCATTAAAGGAAAATGTATTCATGTTTATTTTTATGTTCCCAGTGTGGTCACTAAGCACCACTGGAGGGCTTTTGAAGAGTACTTTGGGTGATCCTGGGTCCCCTAAATTGAATCAGATCTGAAACTTTGTGACTGATCTGATACTTTGAGGCTCATAAAACATGCTCTAATTAGATTCATAACACCCATACATCATAATCAGCACTTTTAATGGAAGTTCACACACAATATGGTTAGATTAATAGTTAGTAAACACTTTCTGGACTTGCAATATAATTTAACATGCAACAGTATATAAGATGCATTGTATAAAAACACCATCAGTAAATATAAATTTCCAAGTTGTTCTTTGAATAGTGCCCTACTATTGTCCCACTCGCCATAGGGTTTCCTGTCAAATAATTGTCTAATACAATTTATAAATGAAAGATATCCTTGTGTAAAGATTTTGATTGGGGGTCTATTGATTTTAGCTCAACTTCCAACCACAGCAGTTAGGATGGAATGAAAAGAACAGCAAATGCAAACAGGACAGACATGCTTTTCACATTGATAGATTGCAAGGTATTAATAACATCCTATCAGAAAATCTAAAGATTTTCACTGCTATCAACAGTTGCTCAGGAAGGGTCATCCAATTTGCACACCTTAAAGTTCCCAACGGTTCTCTGTTGGAGGCTGATAAGTCCACATTTACTGCTCCCTCTTTTACAGGCAATCAGTTTCGCCTGTCTTTTCTCCCCTGTACCCATATCGATTGCTGATGCAGCACTAAGATTGGAGCTCCACGCGGCCCAGTCCCAAAGAAGCACAGGCAGTTCTGCGCAAAACTTTGCAATTCCTACTGTGTGTGAGTGTGTGAGTGTGTGCATGAGTGTGTGTGTGTGTGTGTGCAAGCATGCAAAGTTCAGTGTGTCTGAGTGTATGTGTGATAAAAGAGTGGGAGTGAGAGAAAGGGAGAGGAGAGATGAATAGAAAAGAGGACACTCCTATAAAGTAAGAAATGAGAACGTACTATTAAATTGAGAACACTGTCGATATAGCATTCAAGCAATCATACGAGCATGTGTGCCTGAGCGCACACACACACACACACACTTCTAAAGAAAACATTTTGTGCAATAAAGTTCTGTTCACATAGGGCCCCTTCCTTGTAAGTTAACTAGAAAGCATCTTCTTATGATGCTGGAATCATACCAAAGCTCTTTAAATGTCAGACACAAAGGAGCCACAAACCTGAAGGCCAGGCTGTCAGCTGTCCAACATACCATAAAGTTGTACACAAGCAAACTATTAAACTGACTAAGTAAACTGAATGACCGTGACAGCATGTGAGATGGTGCTGTGTCATTGGTAGATAAAGTACCCTTCTTCCAAATACATTGTGACCTCAAAGAAACAACTTTTATCTACTATTACGCACTATTACACCGACTGTTTTTGAATAATTTGACATGCAAAAAATGTATACCATTCTACTGTTTCCTTATTATTTTTTTCGCGACCAATTTTTTATTGTTAAAATAATAGACATTATATGAGAAACACATCAACAAAAAAATCACATCAAAAAAAAACAAAAAAAAAAAACATAGAGCCAGAGTTTGCCAAATAAGTCAACAACTTCAAATGGGGGAATGGATAGATAGTTGCCAAGATAATAATAAGGTACATTGCTCCATTCAACTTCAAACCATTAAAATCCATAGACTGGGTGTCACGAGAGAGCAGACAACTACAAACCTGCCTCAATGCACAGGTTGTTACGACTCTTCTACATGCCAAAGAATGACCTTTTCAGATTCCCAAAACATATGCATATACAGTGCGCTCCATAATGTTTGGGTTGGACGGACGCGCGCGCGCGCACACACACACACACACACACACATATATATCTTTATTTTTAAATTTAATTAATCTAGCAATGCCTATATGCAATTAATTAATAAGCTGTAATGCTGGGTTTTTGGAAGCTGTACAGACATGTGACCAAATGTCATCCCAATCATAAATTATTCATTTCACAATGCAATTCTTTAGTTATACCTAGTATGACACACTTAGCACAACTGTTTCCTTACTTTTTACAGATATTATTTTCAAGAGGAAGATTATATAAATGGAAAACCTACATATTATCTGATAAATGCTGGGGTTTCATTTGTTCGACCAATATGAAATTGTAAAAACAAGAGATAACATCAAATTATGTGCTTTGTATTTGTAAGTTTATTCAGACCATTTATTAACAGATTAGGAGGCAACGGGGAGCACCCAAAGCAAACCACACGTGACTACACTGCATATAAATGTTAAACGTGTTTAACATTACACACTATTATTCAACCTTTAACTTATTTACAGGTTAGACTACCTGTGTAAATGTGAGAAATATGTAGCATGAACAAAACCAGGTGAAGTACGCTACTAACATGCTAAACATATTTGCAAGAGCAAGCAGTAGAACAGAGCAACGGTAATAAAAAACATCCGTCGCGCGCCTAAAAGACTCGATCCTTTGAGCTGAGCTCATCAATAGCAATACGAGTGAACAACAATAAAAAGCTTCCAGCAATTTCATATCATCTCTATACGACCGGGATGTGATATTCAAATCCCGCCAGAAAGGAGCACTGCAGCGTGCAATGCAGATTTTTAGTGTAGTCCATCAAAGCTGTCAGTACCGGAGCCGCTGCAGACCGGAATGCGTTTTGTCGCAGTGGTTGGAGACTGATTTTCTCTCGCGGCTATCGGAGAAAAAGTCCGACATTTACTACACTATTTGACCAGCAACTACCGATTTAAAAAACTGTCGATTCCAACCGTTACTTAACAGATCTGCGTAGTCGCGCATTTGGACATGGAGACACCGTTGCAGTCAACACCTTCTCCGGACAAAAGCAAGGAGATCTCAGTGGAGCTGTCCGAATTCGGTGGTTCTGAATCTAGGCGTTACTGCAGAGAAGTAGACCGTTTCAATACAATGTTACATAACTTTATTCTGTTCTTAAAAGCAGGAAGCATGAAGTTAAGAATAACTGTCAAATTACAATACAAGTTACAGTCAATTACTATCAATCTGTATGAATAAAGGTAGCCATTTTTATGTGCTCCAAATAAGCTTTTTGAATATGCAGTTAAATTTGTAAACGTAATTTTGTTTTTGCGTAGCTTAACATTACCTGGTCTTTCACCTGTTTTTAACCATCCATAACATAGGCTATTTTACAGAAGGCAAGAGCTCCTGCTTTTAAAAGGATTATAAACATAGTCCATTTTGAACGACCAGACTACTGTTATATATAGGGAATGGGTGGTGTCTGTGGTGTTTGATCGTGGAATGAAGTGTATTCCCCATATGGCAGCATGTATCTGCGTGAAACGTGATGGAATACATACGCAGCAGTTAAAACTGCAATTTCAGTATATGAGTATATGGAGGTATTGATTATTGTATTCATGAGAAACAGGTTCAAGACCATACTGTCAATGACAGACAGAATCTAATCAAACCACACCCCATCGGTTCGGCATTGAATCAGGGAGGGAGCAATTCAGACAGCAGGGCAGCTGCATTGCACTGTGCACTTGTTCCCCCTCTGATCAACTGCCAGGCAACTGAATGAGCTGCACACAAAGTATTCTCTTTTGCACAGGTTTGTGAGAGCTATCAAATTCTATTCATTCGAGATTCAATTTCCTGGTCTGTACCAAGGTACAGACTCTCCAAAAACCCATTTCTGTTCACTCCTAGCCTGACCTGGGGGATTCATTTATCCTGACATAATCCAGGCTTAGCTGATACTATGAGCATCAATCATTAAACTGTCTGCTCTCATCCGTTTGCATCTCTATGGCCAGACAGCAGCCTACTTTAAGAACATGGGGCCAGACAAGATAAGGACAACCATAAAACTTGAAATGCGTCACTTTTGTGTCAGTGCTGACCTTTGCAGTCACACACGCGCACACACATGTATGTGCATGCACGCACGCACACACACACACACACACACACACACAAATAAGTTGACAACTGACCAACACTGATGTGAAGGACATGAGACCAGGCTATTAATAATGGAACATTTGAACTTTGGTCTTGCAGGCTGTAGATATCTTTGCGAGGCTTTTACAAAATGAGGATGTTTAAGTAGTTGAATACAAGTAATTTCTGAAGTACATGGTAACTGCACGACAAAGCCCACACCAGCTTAGCTTCAGCCATTTTGATGGATATCATACTAATGCTACACTTCATGTGAAAACTGCCTGAGGAGCATGGATACTCAACACCATTTTTAAAAGAGAATCTGCCAGTTGAAGTAGTAGAATAACTAAGTTGAAGAACTAAACAAGCAAGGAATGATGGAGGACAATAAATGTGATAGGGCGATAACACGGACAACTAATTTTAATTATTAGTCTGTATGTTAAATCACATGTCCTCACCTTTCCTTGGTCTTCCCTTCGCTCTGATGTTTCAGGGGTCAGTCTGTAATTTAGCTTTTAATGAAAGAGTAATTGAAAATGACTCCCTCTATTTTTCAATTCATCTCTCGGTTAATTATAGCAAAGCTCTCAGGTCAATAAATTTAATCACAGCTGGAGACGAGGCGCCAAACAAGACAGAGGCGACACCCGTCATCTCTGAAACAGCGGCAAAAAATTCACAAACGGTAGGTATTTTTAAAGCGGGGGTGGGGTCCTGTTTAATTCTCTAGGTGAGGTCGGGTGGCATGCAGACAGGCGCAGCGAGTGAAAGCGGTTTAATGGAGGACGCAGCGTCATGCCCTCCTCAGAGTAAAAGCTTTTCAGTTTACCGCAGCCCTCTTGTCCTTCGACTGCAGACTCTCACATCTCAGTCTAATTGCGCTTCATGAAAATCTGCTGTGGTGGAATCATGAAAAGCAGACGTACGCTCAGGCAGCCTTGCACCAAATGCTGAGTCACTGCTGGCTTTCAATAAATAACTAAACAAGTAAACCGATAAACAAATACGTTTGCCAAGCAATCATGTTTTTTAGGTGGAGATGTAGATGCATTTGGGTTTCCTATTACGGTGAATGCTTTTTGTTTGCTCTGTGGGAGAAGAACCTCTTAAGGAGGCCATAACGCATGCCTCTCAGTCATGGGTAGGGGCTGTGTCGCGCATCTGAAATTACAATGTCGCATCACATTTCCACTCGTTTTTACTGATAATTGGCTTGGTGTGGAGCAGAAAAATTTCAAGGCACTTCAGACATGAATGGAGACTTCAATCTGTAAAATGTTTTTTTTATCGTAGAAGAGCAGGGGTGCTGCAGGGGGTGGGTGGTGTGGTGGGTGGTGCAGTGCAGTGAGGAAACAGCTTGGTCTTTTTCTGGTTTGCAGGGCCCTCATCTCATCAGAGGAAAGTTAGCAGCTTGCTCTCAAACAACTTGTTAGGCATCGCCATGGGTTACCACTGGCCCCCTTTCCCACGGAGTAACAGCCAATCGTGTTCCTCAGTTCTGCCTCGGCATCTGACAGTGGTGCAGTCTATCAGTAAGGCAAGGAATTAGCTTTGAGTCCCAATGCAAGCAATTAAACTCCTTATATATATATATATATATATATATATATAAATAAAAAACTTGTTCGATGTTCTCAGATAAATTAGGATTCACCATCGGTGCATTTCCTGTCACGCCATAATCACTGTAGCTGAAGCATATCCTTCTCCTCCAGTTGCCAAGCCAGTCTCAAACCTACATACTTCAGGGCCCACAGTACTGCAGTAGAGCTAGCGCAAATCCGGGGAGAGATACATCTCTCCATGCACAGCTTGTACTCAGTAGATATCTGACGTCACTGAACAGAACAATTGCGGAGGTAACTGGCGGAACCACCCTGGGTCTGCAAAAGCCAACTAAGTTTTGTGAACTCTCAGTTATAATTGGCGAACAATATGGCCAATGTTTTAACCTTCAGTGTCTCAGCTGCAGGACCCAGCGTGCACTTGTGACAAGCATGGTCACCACATTGTGTATTACTATAATATCGGGAGTATGAACAATCATTACATTAATGCCCTATACCTAGCCATATCCAATGAATTACAAGTCAAAAATGTTAAATTATTTATTATTCATATTTAGTTGTAGAACACACCCTGTTTATTCTGGGTACTCTGCTCTGACAGACCAACAAATCCTCTAATACATTTTTGAAAGTCTTTGGTTGATAAGAAATCGCTGTGTAATCATTCACATTGAGAGAGCTCTTCTTAATCGCTGCTTCTCAGATAGGAGAGACCGTTGTACTGTTTCCTTCTTCCTTCTTCATTGTGGAAGAGTGCCAGGGTTCTGCATAACATTACTTGTGGTTACCTGCATTTTCTCAAAAGGCCTAACTGTTTAGTCAGGAGGAGGGGCTTGTCCAGCCTCAGCCCCAAGCATGCAGAGGGTGCCTCCGATATTCCCTGGCAGTTTTCTCACGTTAATGATGCATGCTGTCAGACTGCTGTCACCATGGCTCTGAACCCCTCTCCCAGCCAAGGCTGAATCATGGGGCTACGGGGCTACAGCAGACTTAGCAGGCATTGATAATTCCTACTGGTCAGCATGTTGTGTGGGGCCTGTCTATGTAGGTTTGTGAGTGGGATGGTCAAAGAGTGATGACATAATTTGAGATTTATTTAGTGCAATATACTGTTGATACATTACATTACATTACAGGCATTTGGCAGACGCTCTTATCCAGAGCGACGTACAACAAAGTGTATAACCATAACCAGGAACAAGTATGACGAAACCCCTAGAGAGAAGTACCGGTCCAAGTGCAGGGAACAACCGCATAGTTCAACTTGGACCCTGAAGGTTAAACTGATTAACACTAACAACGAGAACGGCAACAAGGCAGTCTATGGAAAAAATACAAGCAGTAGTTAAGACAGTTAATGCACCTAAGTCACCTACGAAACAGCTGCCTAGTTACAACCCTAAGCTTACAGTCATTTACAGGGGGGTAGGGAGGGATGGGGAGAGGTGCAGCCTGAAGAGGTGAGTCTTCAGTCGTCGTTTGAAATGGGTCAGTGTCTCAGCTGTTCTGACCTCCACAGGGAGGTCATTCCACCATCGTGGGGCCAGAACAGACAGGAGACGTGTTCTGGAATTGCAGGTGCGAAGAGGGGGAGGTGCTAGGCATCCTGAGGTAGCAGAACGGAGGGATCTGGCTGGCATGTAGGGTTTGAATATCTTGTGGAGGTATGCTGGGGCTGATCCCTTGACTGCCTGGTATGCTAGGACCAATGTTTTAAATTTGATGCGAGCTATAACAGGCAGCCAGTGGAGGGTAGTGAGCAGGGGAGTGACGTGGGAGTGTCTGGGGAGGTTGAAGACCAGACGAGCCACAGCATTCTGAATGAGTTGCAGGGGTCTGGTGGCAGATTCCGGTAGTCCCGCCAGAAGAGCGTTGCAGTAGTCCAGGCGGGATAGAACCATTGCTTGGACCAGGAGCTGGGTTGACTAGGTGGTGAGAAAGGGGCGGATTCTGCGGATGTTATACAGGAAAAATCTGGAGGGACAGCCTGTTGTCCATCACCACTCCGAGATTCTTGGCACAGGGTGATGATGTCACTAAGGTGTCCCCTAGGGAAATGGAAAAGTCGAGGAGGGGAGAGGATAGAGCAGGAATAAAGATTAGGGATGATACAAGGATGGCTAATCCAACCAGGAGTAATGGGTCAGCAAGTCCAACAGGCTGAATTCAGCAGAATTCCCAAAAGGGAAGCTCACCACTGATATTCAATCACAGAAGTGCTCAGCAATGATTTAAAACTGGATAATATTATTATTTTTCTGGCTTCATTGTGAATTAGACAATCTAACTAGATTTTTTTCTTCAAAAGACCATTATGCTAATTCAAAACCAGCTGGGATATAGTTTGCTAATGAGTTTCATATTTGATTATCATAAGAAAAAAGGTCAGCTTTATCATTTCAGATATGTGACCTTCTGACCCAGACCTTTCAAAACTGGCAGATGTAACTTTGTTTCATGACCAACACCTTTTTATATTAGGCTTTTAAATCTTCTTAGAAGATTTAAAAGGCTTGAATATGCTTCTTCTTTAAATGACATGGCCCTGTTGCTTTGTGCCACTAGTTCTCCAAATTAGTCATGGGGACCCCTGTATATGCTAGTTTTTGTTAAAGCCAATTTCAGGCTTAATTAAGGTTGTTGAAACTGTGTTAAGGTCCTTTCTTATTTTATCCTTAAACCTACTAACATAATGCAGGTTTGGCTTGGTATCATTTGCTTTGTCATTGAATTCTTAATTATTTACAGAACAGTTAGCTTCAGTGGCCAGGTGTCCACACTTTTACCAATTAGGAGCCGACTGATTTTTTAAAGTAATTGGTTGAAATATAGTGCAAAAACCACAATGCGAATACAGGTTTTTCTTTTCTCCTTCATAGTATGCATTGCAATTTCTGACATAAAGTGGCTTAACAGGGTAAATAAACCCACAAAACATGAAAAGTGTCTAATTAAGAAAAAAGGAACAGCTTGTTAAAATTCTGAGAATGCAATTGTGGTTGGAAAACCGGCATACACAGGGGTCCCCAAGGACAAAGTTTGCAAACCACTGCATTAGGCTATACCCTGAGGTAGTGCTGTGGCTCAGCTGCCCTGGTCTGAACCATTAGGGCTCCAAGGCAGACCTTTCACTGATAACAGATACTCTCTATGGTGAAAAATAACTGCTCAGAGTACAGAGACTTTATAACAGCCCTACTGTATATAATTAATTGCTTCAGTTCATAACCCTATCCTTGGGAAAGTTGTGATTTTCTGGCACTTTCCTTCACCAGTACGTCTTGCTGTCTGTGCAAGGAGTACATGTCCTGAATACACGGACTGTGTTGGTTTCTGTGAAAGCAGTTAACTGAAGACGTAGAAGACAGTGCCTGTTAGCTGTGTAACTGCTGGATCAGTTGGAGGGTGTAGGGTATTATGTGAGGCACAGCAGTATGCTCCACTGGAGTGAAACTGGCAGAGAAAAATAAGCACATAAAGACTGAGCCTGATCTTGCGGTCTTGGGAAGATACTGTGACTCCCATGGTCTACGATTGTCTATGTGTGACATGTGGAAGGGCTGGCAACTCCAGGCTGTGAACACCCCAGATGGTAGGAAACAATGGTCTTGGTTCAATCTTAAACTTACTGATGGCAGAGAGCCGTTTTTTCACTGTACAAGCAAAACATCCCAGATTAATATGCCGCTGTCACAACCTGAGTCCAGTAAAACCGGCCATTTAAAAAGCATATATTTTAATACATCTTTCATCTGTCTCATTTTGAAGGAATAATGAATTGCACTTTGTCTTGGTGACTTTGTGATTGAATCCATGCTTAGTTAGGTCATATTTCATGGACCATACATCATGGTCACACTTGACCAGATGGTGCAAATCCCAAGGAGCATTAATCACAGTAAAGTTAGACAGATACCTGTGAGCATATCACTGCATAAATGTTATCACCACAAACTTAATGTGAACTGCATGAAAAAGCAGCCCACACATCCCTCGCTCACATATTTCTGTTATTTAATCTTGTTTTTTGCTCAGTTTGACTTTGCATGGTACATTAGTTAGCAATCTAGAATGAGTGTGGCAATTAATTAAAATTTCAGGTTTATTAATTCATGCGATGTTGCCATCGCGGTGGCTGAAGGAAACGGCTGCTTTGGCACAAACAGGTCCTCTCTCTAAAACAGGTGCAGAGGGGGGAGACGTTGCCAGGCAGAGACCATTTATCACCTGGAGGTACCATCAAAGCATGAAGAATGGCTCTCTGTTGTCAAAAGTGCATGTGAATAATCAAACTCTTCATAATTCAGTTAAAAGCTCTGCACTAACAAGACCAGGTCAAAACCTAGTATATGGCTGGACCGAACCGGCTGTCCAATGGTGTAACTTCATCAGTCAGTCACTCAGTCCCACTGTTGTGGTCCAGCCAAAAATGTTATGTATGGGGAAATGCAACATGAAACCAGTACAGGATTCCACTTTCAGGGGGTAATACCAATACAAAGAAGCATCTCTGACCTTCCACACCAGAGTCCGGCAAAGAGGGCCGTATTTGTTCCTGGTTTTCGTGCCAACTTCTGGCCTTAATTACTTAACTAGCCCTAACATTTATACTATCTGACATTTTAGCTAGATTTCTCAATAAACGCACAAAGACTGTTTTTGTATCCCTATATGCAACGTTTTATTGTGACTTAATCTACAAGTAAACCAGTGTTGGGGTATGTAGCCAATTAGCTAATTTGGCCAGGGTATTTCAGGGTACTTCTTTTACCCAGGAAAATAATCTGATTTGAGTTAGAAGAACTGGTTGAGCTACAGAGCTGTTTTATCTTATTGTTAGAACAAGAGACTCCAAACACATCTAAGAAAGCATCACTACTAGCCAAGCCAGCTCGCTAACCAATGGCACTCCTGCATTCACCTCATCTGAGTGCTCATTTGGTTCCCATGCTGTTCACCATCAAACCTGAAAAGCAGACTTCAAATCAGCTCGTCAGTTAACACCACCGTGAAATCAATTTTCACATAATCTTTCAGCGGCAAGATTTTATGTGATGCCACTTTTCCTTCCCACAGGTTTAGCTGAGATGATGCCACCGATGTTAAATCACTAGTGAAAGCAGGGGTGGCCCATTGTACATCATTGCAAATGATATATTGAAACAGATGTGGATGTGTGGAAATTAATATTCTGTTTTGGAATTGGCTGACATAAAGATATCCTGATGATGACTGAGGAATTTTAAGTAGATGGGAAAAGACACTGTCAGCAAAATAGAACTATTCCTGCACCCTTGAAAACTACAAAGTGCTGTCATTGAAGTGGGCCAGCTGTGAGAACTGTTCATTTAAGCAGACATTGCCTGTGAAACTACTGAACTTAGATTAACATGAGCAGATGCACAGGATTAAAAACAATAATAATATTTTTTACTGCAGAAACTATGGGATGTGTTAAAGTGGTCCAGGGGACGGTCCCAGAAGGTCTTATCCCTGCGGGTCCCAGGTACCATTTAGGACAGGTCACTCTTATAATGGGGGTCATCAGCCAGCTTTATTATTAAACGCCCCATGTGCCTACAGCTCAGGCATGGGGAATTATCTATTTAAAACCTGGTACAGGACATAGCAGCACACCAGTGACATGCGTAACCTTACTCAACCAAGCAGCAATTGTGCCGCATGTTCTTTCTGTCAAGAGGACTGATAACCACCATATCCTATCTAGAGAAGAAGACCTATATACAGATATCAACATTTTCACCAAAATAATACCTAAAAAAATATACATATATTTACAGTATATATAAGAAAATGGAGGTCAACATTTTCACTTTTGAAATGTTGTCATTGTGTTATTTAGCTATTCTCTTTTAAAAATGATCAGTGCAACTGGAGCTTGAAATTGAGAAACACTAGAAAATACTAGCCTAATGCATACGTGAAAATGAGGCCCAGACACAATCAATGTTTGCAGGGGTTTTGTGGATCCCATAACAGCCTCAATGCATTTCACACCAGGTAGAGTGTCATGTAATCAGTTTAGTCTTTTATGCAGTGCTCAGTTACTGCCATGCATCCATCACACAATTGTTGCATCACTTGTAATACCAATCTGTTGTATTGCCATTAACATTATGCAACCATAGGTGTCACTGATACACTGGCACTGTAGCACATAATGCTATAAACCACATTCAGCAGTGGCGATAAAAGAAGCAGAGACATTTCTGATAATGCCTCCGCATTCATCTGTACAGAAAGGCCACAAAATACGGGAACTAATGAATGCGAATGAATCCGATGCGGCTTACAATTATGAGATTTATCAAATTGTGCAGCACCTGCTTGCACCACTGCCCATCTTGATTAAGACACAGGGAAATCAGGAATAAACTTCACATCAGGTAATGGAGAATTGTTCCAGTCCAGCGACAGTGGCACTAGTAACAAAGAGAATGTTGCAGGGAAAAAATAATACGACCAGTACTCATCCTCTCTTAATAATAGGATTTACTTTTCTTGGTTACTCATGCTTGTTGGTTTCCAAGTCAATGATTTATGTAGTTATAGTATTTACTGTATCAGACGATTGTGCCTACATGTATTGTGGCTGAGGTCACTCTCCCCAAGCTGTAATACCTACACACCTGTATATCAATATACCCTTAACTAGACAATGGGCAGCAGCTGTGACTTGCAATGAGTCCCTGCTGCCACCCTGCCCGTGAGTGGCGATGGTGCTGTTCATGGTCCTGCAGACCTCCCAGTTAGATGAAACACCTGAGGTGCTGAACGGACAGCGCCACAAAGAACATAAGAGCAGCTCTCTCTTTCCTACCCAGCCCTTCCTGTTCATTGTGTATGTACTGTAAATGGCATACACTAACCTGTGCGGGTATATTAAATTGTCCATTACCAGGGAAGAGCCACGTTAAAACACAAGCTGAACTTCATCACCAATTTCCCAGGCATGCTCAGAGAAATTGATGGGGCCTACATTCCTCCCACCCCAAGCATTCAACAAGCACGTGCACTGGAATACAAAGCATAATTAAGACTTTTAATATTCTGGCTCAGTATGACTACAAGAGTCAAGGCAACTTCCCAGTAATCCATAAGCAATAATTCCACCTTATAGAACAGATATTCAAACCCTACATGCCAGCCAGATCCCTCCGTTCTGCTACCTCAGGACGCCTAGCACCTCCCCCTCTTCGCACCTGCACTTCCAGAACACGTCTCCTCTCTGTTCTGGCCCCACGATGGTGGAATGACCTCCCTGTGGAGGTCAGAACAGCTGAGACTGTGACCCATTTCAAACGACGACTGAAGACCCACCTCTTCAGGCTGCACCTCTCCCCATCCCTTCCCCCCCTGTAAATGACTAAACTTAGGGTTGTAACTAGGCAGCTGTTTAATAGGTGACTTAGTTGATGCGCCAGTCTTAACGACTACTTGTATCTTTATTTATTTTTATTTTTCCATAGATTGCGTTGTTGCCGTTCTCGTTGTTAGTGTTAATCAGTTTAACCACCAGGGTCCAGGTTGAACTATGCGGTTGTTCCCTGTACTTGGACCGGTACTTCTCTCTAGGGGTTTCGTCATTCTTGTTCCTGGTTATGGTTATACACTTTGTTGTACGTCGCTCTGGATAAGAGCGTCTGCCAAATGCCTGTAATAATAATAATAATAATAATAATAATAATAATAACAGAGATTTTTATTCTCAAAAATGAGAGATGGATAATTCTGCTGAGTAAGTACCTAAATATTGAGCTGCTGGAAAAAAAACGTTATGGTGTTGTTTTTTTTGTTTACATTCAAGGACGCTTACTGTTTCAAAAGCTTTTTTGACATTTTCTAATTCTTTCCTCACTCATACACTTGGTTGTTTGTAATTGTGCCAATCTCATATACCCATGGTAAAGCACAGAACCATAGCAGAACTACTTGTTAGAAGTATCTAGTGCCATATGAGTCCACAGTTTGTAGCTGCCTTCATTTGTGGGTGCCAAATCATTATTCAGTGAAAAATTTGTTAGCTAGCTTGCAACATAATGCAGACTTTAACTACTCACACAATGTACAATAGGGTTCAGCTTCTAATGCCACAATTAGCATCTCTCAAAAAAATAAGTTTATACCCTGTCCACGGGTCTACTACTGTAATTTCAAACACAACTGATCAAATATCAGGTTTGCCCAGCCAAACGTTTTCTCCTGCTTTCAGTGTCTGAGTACCACCATTTTATTTTATTTTAGTTTCTCTGCTGTATTTTTTGTTTCTGTTTTCATTTAGGTAGGACGTAAATCAAGTTGGAGATCATTTTCACTGAGGGATTGAATCTGTCCAGTGGGGGAATTGTGAGTGCAAAGTAACTGTGCCCAGGCCTCACTACCAGGGCTCAAAATGAGGAGGGGAGGTTGGGGGCTAGGGGGGGTCGAAACCTCCCATAACTAACAAGGCCCCGCCCATAAGAAATGGAAAATGAAGCTTGGGGAGTAGTAGTATACATAGTATTAAGCTTGTAATTAGAATAATAGCAATAGTAGTGCTTCTTATCTGGCCTGCAGCAGGAATAAATCCATGAACCGCGCCGTTCTTTATGCTGTGCTGGCACTTCTGCCTGCGCAGTCAGTCAGATTGACTGATCAGGCTCTCTCTGCATGGACAGCAGATGCTGACCAATCAGAATCCTTCAAGGCTCCTAGGCCTCCTACGGATGCAGCCTTTACACTCAGTCTCCTGCTGCTCAATTAACAGAGTATGCAAAAGAAGCTTAAGTATTTAAATGGAAACAGAATAATACTAATAATACAGCATGTGAGTCAGTTACATAAGAATTTATTAACATCAGATTAATAAATACTGTTCTCAAAAGTGCCCTCAGACCCCCCTAACAATGAAGTGCACCCCCCACCCCCACTACTCCCTAATCCCTATAAGTATAAATATCACACATACTGTAAAAATAATTATTTCTCCCGATATTGCAGCAGTGTTATTATTTTTCTCCCTCTAAACTATAGCTTAATTTGGCAAGCAATGTTTTGTCTGTAAAAAAAAAAAAAAGTCCCCCCCATGGTGTGTCTATTCCCATTCCAATTAGCATGTTTCACATTAATGGGAAGATCGATGAATCAGATCCTGATACTTATCAAAGGTCATAGGAGAAAAAGTGCTAAATTAAGTGACATTCAGAGTGAATTTGCTGCACTCTTGCCCAATTTATAGGATCTTACAGCAAAGAGGGTTCAGCAACAGTAACAAAGGCAATGAATTATACTGCTGGTCCTCCTGCATTAATTTGAATTTTTATTATCATAATTATCATTTCAGAATTTAATTTATGAGACAGACATTTATGAGACCCAGGACTTACAGTTATTTTGTTCTTCAATAAGAACAATGATGCAATAACAAAACTGGTGCTATTGGAGTCATTCTCTCAGAATTGCTACAGCTGCTTCAGTCAGTCCAGGCACTGCATCACTCTGACCAAATGACCTGTCCTCCTTACTCTCTGTGGAACATGAGGGGAGGTGTTGCCCCCAGCTAGCAATGCCAGAGCAAACAGAAACCAATGAGCTACAGAGTACATAGTGTGTGCTGCAAGAGTGGATGTCTCGGAAAAACAAGCAACTGAATAGGAGATCAAGTTTACTTATGCAAGTCTAGGCTTCTGTAATACCAACAGCACAACAGTGCGATATTTGAAAATCACAAGAAAGCTTACCTGCGACTCAATAAGAGCAGGCTACTGCAGAGTCAAAGCTCAGATACCACACAAGATGTGAAATTGAAAAACCATATAACGACCCGGGTACTATTTTCGCAGATGTGCCAAGCTTCTTGCTATATTTCATTTCCCAGATCTTTTAAAGCAGAGAACAATATGTGGAACATTGAAAATCAGCTACATTTCTATAAAGCCACTGTTAGTTTAGCTATATTTCAGACACAAGATACATGTTTAAAATTCCAGCGTGCATGCCTGAAATGGACAATAGCAGTAGAACTCAGAAATTTAGGAACACGTGTCTGTCTGCCATAGAAAACATCTGGACAGTTCCCCAGGGCGATTTCTGTTAAGCTGCCTTGGCACTGACAGCATTAATAAAATAATCACACAGTTTATTCATTCATGGATGAAACAGGCCAGTGTGATCTGGAGGATTCTAGCATCTGTTTTCTTCCCATTCTTTTCGAGGCTACAGTTATGCGCCCGCTGACTTCCACGCCTGTTCACAATGCATATATCCGTTTGTTTAACCCTTGCCCAAGCCTCTCAACCCAGATCAGGATGTGTTGGAATTTGGGAAAAATTTCATGTTCGTATCCTTGGGTAATGGTTCAACTTTAAGGTATAACCATGCTGTCCTCCGCGTTTTGTGGAGCAGAGAGTCTGGGTGTAGGAAGGGCTTTAATGAGGCGTCAGTGCTAGCCGGTCAGGATGCTCCTGATGACTCACTTTCAGGCAGCACAGAGACAAAGCCCTAGAGATCACCTCCTCCACAAATTTTCTCTGCAACAGAGAAGGTGGGTGAAAAACCTCTCAAGTCTCCTTCACTTTCATGTCAAGCAGAAAAGTGCACTCAATCTAGATTTTCTCCCGCCCATTACTGGATTTTGAAATATGATTTTCTAGCATTTCATGCTGTGAATTTTGCCTAATGTTTGCAATGGATGCACTATATTAGGAGTATATTCTAGATGGAGCTACTCTATCTGTTAAAACATCCCAAAAGTACTCCGTTTAGGGCTAATCCTCTGATACATCAGCCCATTTCAGTCCTAATGCGGTTAGCTCGTAACTGCAAAAAGAGCGATATGCCTAACCACGGTCCTATTTCTGTGTCTATGAAGTAAATATATCACTGTAAAGTACTCTGAGAGGAATAAAGGGAATTACTGTAAATAAATGTAATCCAGCATAATAAGCACTTTATTTTGTGCCATTACAATAAATACAGAAGTTAGGCCAACATTAGGTAATGCAAAGTTTTAAGGAAGTCTTTTTTGTATTCATCAATTTATTTTTTGTTCAGGCAGAACTGATACCTCAATCTACCTCCCTCTGTCTATTTACATTTCAGTGCAAATAAACTCCCTCCCTGCCTGTTGACTTATTTGTAATCATGTTTTTAGTGTCAGAGCAGTGAATGCTAAATGGCTATTTAAATATGCTTAGAATTCACCTGCAATAAAAGCTGAATCATACAAAAGGTTCATAAATGTGACTTTGCCAGAAAAACTGGAAACTGTACCAAGCCTGACTGATCTCATTTGCAGTCGTGAGAATTCCATGTTTTTAAAATGATTTCTAGTCAGATAGATTTTTGTTTTGATTTATAACTGATAAAGGATGCACTGGAATTATTATTTTATGAATCAATAATTCCAAAATTCAGTAATCACAAGTAGGTACTCATACCCCTATTAAAAGACACAATTAATGAGTCTTATAGCACGGGTACTCTAATAAGGAGCATTAATAATGATTAACAGCACTATAAGCATTACGTTTCTTAATAAATGGGCGATAACAGCTTCCATTATATTCTTACGAGTTTCTTACCAAAGATAGCCTATATGTGGTTAATTGAAGCTAAAATTGGATATATAGTAAATCTAATTATTGATCAAGCGCATGCATTTATTAAAATGATCTGCACAAACAACTCTACTGGAGCAGCATACCATCTGTAATTATTTTTCCCTCACTGCGCTAAGCTGCATGCGCAGTCAGCGGCTGCACGGACGGGCTGTCTCAGAGATCGGCAGTCTTTCTGCTGACTGCGACAGACGCCCCGCCGTCAGCAATCCGCCACGCCGAAGCTCGCTCGTTCCGCCCCGCACGACATCCACACATCATTTCCTGCCTGCACGCTCTCTCTCTCCCTCTCTCTCGCTCTCTCTCTCTGTCTCTCGCTCTCTCTCTCTCTCGCTCTCTCTCTCACTCTCTCTCTCTCTCTCTCTCTCTCTCCCTCTCTCTCTCACTCTCTTTTCGCCCTTCCCAGACGCTTCTCGCGGCGGCTTCTGCCGAATCTGCGCTTTGTCACATCAGCGGCAAGGAGACAGGCAAGAATACCATGTCACCTTAAAGTCATCCCCGCTTAAATTTACACCACCAGCACAAATTGCAGGGAATTAGAAGGGTCAGTTGCTGGTACGTTCTGTCCCCTTCCGTCACAGTGATAGGTTAGCCTGAGACTGTGCCCTAATATTTGAAATTAATTGTGGTAAAATTAACTTCAGTCATCCGCGGTCATGTTTGAATTAATATCATCGAAAGGGCAGAGGGTCCGATCGTGCAGCGTAATGCGATCTGGTCTAATTAAATAATGGCTTTCAAGCCCTTAATGAATCTTTTTTGTGCTAAACATTGTGGATAAAGGAGGCCAGCTAGAATGCACACTTGCAGAAGCAGAAATGGGTACGTGGAATTTAAAAACATTACTGCAGGACAAAAGATAATACACTTAACGTCAGTGTCATCATATTTACAGCTTCATAGGGATTCTCTTTTCAACTGTAAATACCCCTAGTCTGATTCTGCATTTGATATCATGTTTTATTTATAGAGTACTGCTGTGTAATCCTTGCCAGTTTCACTGAAAATGCTTGTCTGGCTTTGAAACTTGGCTTCATATTTTTAACACACCTCATAAGCTGCCATAGGATGCAAGCAAATAATGCTGAGTGGTAGATGCTTGAGTTTTAAAATGGCCCAATACCTTCCGTAGTCATTATTCCAAAGGTTTCCATTTAAGGCACAATCTCCCTCAACATGATCTGTGATTTTTATTCCACCAGTGGGAATGGTTTGCTGGCGTATTGATTTAACAGGCAACGTTTTCCTCTTTTTTCATCTCGTAAATCGTTTTCTGGCTTCCGCTGCACTTTCTCTGTTATGAGCCTGGCGAGGTCTGTAGCTTCTCTCGTGGCTACGCTATTGTCTGGACCCTGGTCCCTCTCCAAAGCCCAGAGCCAGATTCACTTCACAGGAAAATCCCGATTCTTACACACTGTCCACTGAGTAAGATGAGACTGATCAAAACATACAGCAGCTGGCATATCAGTGTAAATCTTATAAAGGGAATTAACTTGGCAGTGCACCAGTGGAAAAACATAAATGCAGGGTGCATACAAACAGCCCCTCCCTATTACAATCACACAGTTCTGTGTGTGAGCATGTGTGTGTGTGTGTATGTGTGTGAGTGTGTGAATATGTGTGTGTGTGTATGTTTATGTGTGTGAGTGTGTGAATATGTGTGTGTGTGTGTGTGTGTGTGTGTGTGTGTGCATGTGTGTCTGTCCGCCGACTGGCTGAATTGCCTGAGTGCCTCTGTTGCTCACCGGCTTCATCTCTCAGTGTTAAACCCCTGCATTGCAGTACTGCACACAGTGACCGACTCGCCACAGTCCTCTCTCCCTCTCCCCTTCTCTTCAGACGGTACCTGACCAATGCCAGGTGCACACGGTCCACCCTGTCCAAAATAAAACCCACATACAGCATCGTTCCATAAACTACATCCAGCTAAATTTATTTATACCCAGCCCTACTTCTCAAGTCACAGCTACACAAAGTCCCTTTTCCCAAATCACATCCACGCAGTCATATTTCACTCAAAAAACTCAAAATGAATGCCTGCTCTCAAAGCCGCACCTCCTTAAGTTAAATTCCTGCTCACCAAGTCATATCCAATTAAATGCCTGAGTCATCTGTGCTGCCATCCTTCATCCCCTGGGGCTGGAGATTGAGAATTGGGGACGAGGGATTGGGGATCCCCCTGAAACCCCCCCTTACCAAAAAAAAAAACAAAAAAACAACTGTAATTATTAATTAATTATTTAATTATTTCGGGCTCTCCATGGTGTCCAGTATACCAGTGAGAAGGATGAAATAACAAAGATCCTTCTGGCACTGGGAGTGGTGCTGGGGACACGACCTTGCCCAAATTCTGCCCTGTGACACACAGGGCGGGAGAGAGATGGGAGGGTGAAGGGGAAAAAATGTCCCATGATGCAACGAGAATGCAAGACATTAAATACTGTAATCCAGAAGCTGGCACTGCGTCTGCTTTGCAACCTTGTTAAACTGGCGTGCTGAACACCAGCAGGGGGCGCTGAATGTATTAGCGATGGGGCATTTCATATCACCACGTCTGGAGTGCAGGACCAGAAATAGCATAAAACCTGTATTTACAGTACCTGCCAACCGTAAGACTGTGGATACTCTGTTATGAACCGCTTTGCCTGAACTCCTGTAAAAGAAACAAGATTGGTCTACCCAGCAAACTACAAGCATGGTGTTAATGAAATTCATGAATCATTCTAGAGCATTAGTGTGGAAAAGCAAAGCCCCGTGTTAAATTTTTCCTGCATAGCACTCTCTAATGACGGCAAAACTGATTCAAATTCCCAGATTTGGATCAATTTGGATATTATCATTTGGCTGTTTATACAGACCATAAAGGTGGTACAGGACCGGCAGAAACCTTAGCAAGTTATCACTTATCTTGCAAACAAAATCCAGTGGATTTCAACAAGTGTGTAATGGCTTTCACACAAACCTGCCATTTATGTGAAATAATACAACTTATTAAAGGGCACCCAGGACGATTATTGTATGACCTCTTCAGAATGGCAAAAAAATTACATTTTTTTAATGTACAGGCAAAGGCCAAAATAAAGGACACACCATCCATAGTATCCCTCTCTGTAAATTTGATGACTCTTGATAAAACTGTGCTACAATCTGTGTTTTGCCTTGCATCTTGAACCAACGCATGGACATCACCGTAAAGGAATAGACCCCTACAGCAGAGCCTATGTGCTTTTGACCACAAGTGCTACATCTGATAATGTATTTCCTTCAGATTTCAATCATCACCTTAGCCACTGTTCTTCATTAAACATAAGCATGTTCAGCAGCCTTAGTCAGCGAAGCTGTGCCGACACTCACCCCTCTTACACAGTCATTGAGACCTCCACTTCTAGCCACTGCAGCCAGTATACTGGACACGTGGGCCTTCCCAGCATTTTCATACACAACCCTGAGCATGCCGCAATGTTAACTGCTACATTAACTCAGGAATCACACGTGTGTGGAAGCACTGGCTTTTAATATACTTTGCTGTGCCTCAAGGATGTTTATCATAGGAAATAAATGTTATAGTGTGAAAACTAGAGTTTGCTTGTATGCATTTAGCACATGCTCAGTTTAACTGTCCTTCGGCAGCCATCACACCCAAAGCCCGTAGCCTGTTGATAGCAAAAGCAGTGTTGTTCTTTTTCTGTTGCTAGGTGATGCAATATAGACTCATCTTCCTGCGACATCAGCTATCATTAGCTAGCGTCTGCTACAGCCACTCCGTGTGATTGCCGCCCTGGTGCACTGAATCAGGCAATTCACTGCAGGTTTTACTTCCTCTCATAGTCTGCTATAAAACAGAAGACAGGTGTGAAGGTGAAGACAGCTAAAGAAAATTTAATTAGAACACGGCTCATCCACATCTCTGAACCCTCTTTGAGCATGACAAGAAAGTCAGCTGTGGCCAGCAAGTGGCCTCTAATGAAGACATGATGGGATGTCGACCTGGAAATGAGTGCTTCCAGTGAATATACCCTAAAATGAACAGACCACCCCCTCCTCAAAAAAATGGAGGCATTGCTTTGCTGCTCCTATTAGCATCTTTCACTTCATTGAACCTGACCTGATGCATCCATACTGATGCTAGCAATGTATACCAATAAGCTACATTTTTTCATTCAAGGCCCAGGTTTTATCATGCATAGTATTATGGAAAAACTCAAATCGTACCATTTGAAGATGTCAAAATTAAAGAGCTTGGTGTTTAAAGTGATAATTTACAGCACAGGATCTCCTTGACTGCAATTTAATATGTACTGTAAAAATCAATAATGATACTCATCTGTAATTAAGCTCTTCTGACTGTACTTATAAAACAAAAGTAATAAGAGTCTCACTTCCAAAATGAAAAAAATGTGACAGTTCAATAACAACGTTGTCTTGCTTTTTGACATCATTTCCTGTATGCTCTCCACCTCCTAAATTGGTCTGTAAATCACAGGCAGACCGGACAAGGGCAAGCTAAACTTGCCCCCTTCCCCGATAACCAATTAAGGAAAGTTTCCAGGCCATCCAGGTTTCTTATTTTGTTCCTCGTGGGCCCAAAACAGGAGGGAGGTGTGGGGGCTAGTGTGTGAGTGGGGGGCGGGGGGGGTGTGGGGGGATGAATGTTGGAAAACCCAATTATTTCTAGCAGTTGATGACAAGGAAGCAATTGTCTTTTAAGCTATTGTCTTCTTTATTGTCTCTCAGATCTGCCTCCGCAGGCTGTGTGTTGCCAAGGTCTGCTGAGCCCGGCTAGGCTTCATTTGGCCAGGTAACATTTAGCAGCAGGCGGTCCAGACGGACGCGTTTGGCATCGATCGGCGTTTTGGTGAGATTACACCCCGTGTTCCCTCCGGAGGCCTTGTCTCTGCAGCTCCGCGCTCTCCCCCACTCACAGCAGCACTCGTGCTTCGGGAGGTCTAGGTTTGTTGATCGGCTAATGGGCAGTTATTTTTCACCTTCCTTCTCTGCGCTTCTGGCCTCCGTAAACAACTGTGATACGAGCTCCACCAGGCTTGCGGAGCGAGCTCGGTATCTCGGGGAGTCTGACAGGAGACTGTAGACTGTCTGACAGGAGTCGAGTCGCTCCGCAGACTGTGAACGCCAGACGTGGTGGCTGAAATACGGTCTTATGGTGCATACGTCGCTGGGAAGGCACATAACTATTCTGAATAATGAACAATTCTGAGATCCAGCTTTCACCGCAGAACACGTAGAGGGTCCCAGAAGAAGCAGTCTGCAGACTGCTACTTGAAAAACATCAGCTGTCAGCTCACAGTTCCAAAACAAGCAAACAAAAAAAATCCGCCAAAATAGTACAAAGAAAGAGACTTAAAATGGCACAGTCCCTAGAGTCCGCCTTTCAAGAGGGAAAAAGGCTCCTTTAGCCAAACCACACTTTGCTTAAAATACCTTTGGATGTGGTCAACTAGTCTTGTCCCCCATTTCATCCTCATTGTCCTTATTGTTCTCTATGGGCTGGAACCACAGCAGTCTCTGTGACAAAGCCTGTGTGACTAACTAGATTTAGTAGATTTTACATTGGTACCCCAAGGTCAAAGTAAACACAACGGTGGACTGAACTGGATTTCCCTCGCACATAAGATCATATTACATCATAACACCCTCTCAGGGCAGTTCTAATGCGTTGTAGAATGGCTGGGTTAAACTGTTAAGACTACAAAATAAAAAATTATCAAAATTATCCATCTCCAGTGTTTTCATTGTGGAGTAAACAGGCTTAATCAAAGATGAATGGATTGCATCGTTGCAGTCTGTATGAATTTGTGTTCTGACATCGCTGATAATGCATAATTCTAACAGAACAAAGGCGGCCTAATTACTGCATATATGTCCTTGCTATTTTAATTTGAAGACTTTATTTTTATTTGACCAAAATAATGAGGAACCCAAGCAGTCTTGTGTGAAATATAACTTAATTCCATTCTTAAATCACCATGATATAATCTACAAATTCCCTTGACAGCAAATAAAATTTTCTTCACAGCATTCATGAAACAAATGATCCTGAATCACAATAAAATGTAATGGTTTGCTCATATACTGCATTCGCCAAGTAAAACAGATGACGATTTAATCATAATTAATTTTCTAAATAGGATTTATTAAAAGCAATTTGTAAACAAGTTGCAATCAATTAGATTAAATCATGTTCACTCTTGATGATACAGAGTATGTTGTCAGGTATTTGGAGGCCCCTTAAGCGTAGACAGTGTATGTACTTGACTCAGAATTATGACGATGCCCTGCAACCCGACCCAGCTCAAAGGATCATGGGATGCCAAATGTCCGGTCCGGCTGCAGTCAGGTAGCCTTGAACAGACCGTTTCGCTCGTTTCCACCTTTCAGTCAAATGTCAATTTCAATTTCAGTCAAAATGGCAGAGCCATTTTAAGCATGTGTAGACTAATCACCCTGGTCTCTCCACACACTGCAGCAGAGCCATTTTAAGCCTGTGTGGACTAATCACCCTGGTCTCTCCACACACTGCAGCAGAGCCATTTTAAGCCTGTGTAGACTAATCACCCTGGTCTCTCCACACGCTGCAGCAGAGCCATTTTAAGCATCAGCTTAGGGACTAATCACCCTGGTCTCTCACACACTGGCAGAGCTACGTAGCTCATTTTTAAGCATTTGTGTGGACTAATCACTCGGTCTCCATCCACATTGACTGCAGCAGAGGCCATTTTAAGCCTGTGTGACTAATCACCCTCTCTCCACTGGGCAGGTAAGCCGAGCTTCCACACGCTGCAGGCAGAGTGGCGGACAGGTCAGAGAGGCCAGGGCCGCTAAATAAAACCCCCCCTCTCCACTGTGGAGGAATCCGGCTCCCACCTACGGAGGAGGGCTCCGTTCCACTTGACCCCTCCCAGGCCCCTAACGAAAGGAAAAGCAATCATTGGCGTTCAATACGTCGTACTTTTCCCTGTGACCGGGGCTTGAGGAGGTCATGTAGGTCCATGAAGCCCTTGTCTGGTAAATCCTTCCAGAGCACATTTGGTTTTTTATCTGAGATACTGAACAAAGGTAAACCTCAATAATATAATATAACTGTATTAAACATTATGGTTATATTTCATGGTCATATTTCATCTCAACTAGCTCAAAATGAAGGTTTGGGCGCAGACACGTACATTTATAAGCAGTAGAGTGCTGGAAGAAAATCAAGATGTTTTCAGGCCAAAGAAAGGAATGATGGTAAATTAATTTGCATGCATTAGACAGAGTGGCTCAGGTCAGGAGCCACAATGGCACTCTCAATGCAGCAGAAGCCTGCACTGATGGCTGAGAGAACGTTCCTGTCCCCAGCATTTCGAAAGGAGGGGGTCCGGTTCCCACATCCTCGGTCACTTGGGCGGGCCACCAGCCAAGCCAGGACAGACCCGATGCATCCTGGGAAGACCAAACACCAAACCCCCCTCCCCCTCCCCTCAAATCCTTCCCCCTACCTCCACATCACCACCTGTCTGGTGTCAACAGAGCGGAGGATCAGCAGGGAAGCTGCCAGGGAGTAATCTAAAGTTAATTCTATTAAGCACAGAAGACTGGCTGTAATCAGAGGAATTAAAAGCTTCCGGGGGAGTTTCATTACCCAGCTCTTCCCAGTATAAAAAGGCTGCCAAACAGCCATCAGTCATTCTCTTAAAGAAGGGAGCAGCAGCCCAATCGCATTTCAGAGACACCGTCACCACGTGCAGGCAGATTAGCCTACTCCCTTCTTCAACTGTAGAATACTCCACTTATTCTAAGTCACCGACGAATCGAGTGGCTTCTATGATTAGAACACATGATAAAATAGCCAGAATTTAAACAAGTAAGTAGCATGCTGGTGGCAAATGTAGCCAGCACATTTTCTGAAAGCCAGCAGTCTGACCCCAGTACAATGACTTCCTGAGGTAAATGTGATATGAAATGAGGAATAACAAAATAAACAGAGAAGCTCATACTCTACATATTTCTGCCAATATTTCCTCCAGATATTGATATAATAGTCACTTGTCATTGAGTTTTCTTGCATCCAATGGCACACTGCTCTGAAGCAATGCATTCTAACAATTGTTCTCAAATCATGAATTGGATAACACACAACTTGTCAAGATCTTGTCAAGAGTAATGTTGAAGAGTTGAAAAGTTTATCTTTTGTACTTCTATTTCTCAGAATAATTTTTAAAGGTTTTAGTGGATTAGGCCTAATTTGTGTATTATAGCCAAAAATTGTACTAGACTGCAAAGGTATGCATTAAAGTGGTGGTGACATTGGACCTACGCACCAGTCAACAGTATTCAAATTCATGATCGATTCTTGCTTCTCAGTAGTTGCCACATTAATATAACTGAAAATCATAAAGGTAACATTTAAAAAAAATCTAATTGTAATATAATGTACCTTACCTAGGACAGCATAAAATTTTTTTATATATTTGGCGAAACTACATTACATTACATTACAGGCATTTAGCAGACGCTCTTACCCAGAGTGACTAACGGAACATTTTATAGCCTATAGCATTCACATAGCATCCATTTATGCAGTTGGATATATACTGAAGCAATGCAGGTTAAGTACCTTGCTCAAGGGTACAACAATAGTGTCTTACCTAGGAACTGAACCTGTGACCTTCAGGTTACAAGACCAGCTCCTTACCCATTATAGTACACTGCCGCCCAATGAGATACTACTACTCACTACTGAGATACTACTACTGAGACACTAAACTACTCTTTAGCTAATTATCCAATAACACAAAAGACTCACTCAATTAAACACAACAGTATTACATATACTGTATGTTTCCCTACACTAGCACCAGGAGTATTGGTGTACAATTTAAAGTATTGGCTTTAAAACTGAGAAATCATTTGAGTTGAAGCTATAATTCCAAATTTCACAATTTCACTGCAAAAACACCAGTGTATTCAAGTGTTAGCCCCATACCATCTGTGGGAAGTGTTAGTCAGTACTGATGTTTTCTAAACCAATTTGTTTTAATAGTAGTGGTTTTCAGTCTACCCCACCTGCCCATCAATAAGCTTCAATAGGTAAAACATTGCAACATAACTCAAAATACAATGTAATTATGCTGATGAAGCAACAAAGGAGTGAAATATGCCTGCATGAATATTTGTGGTTTCCTTCAGATGAAAATGATGATAACAAATGAGGTTTGCAGATGTGATCTTTAAAATGGCTGTTAAGGGAGAGAGCTGCATGAAAGGGGAATGTCTACTGCTCTGCCAGGTCTTGTACACGGTTGAACCAATGCTGTAGAATGTTAGCCTGTGGAACGAACCATTTACAGTTCTCTGAAGGGTGAAAACACGGGTATGTGTTCATGGGCTGAAGCTATAAACAGCTCTTCGACATGGATTCTGGCAATCCATAATCATTAATACAAAGCAAATTGCAGAGGCTTGGTGACCAATCAATAGCTCTGGTATCAGTAAGGTGAGGCAAGGGAGAGAAAAAACCGGTCTCATGAGAGTGTATACAGTCTGCTGAAAAAGGACATTACTGCTTCAAGCAGACTAGCTACAACAGCAAGAGTGATACATATACTAATATTTGTGTAAACAAAACAATCCCTCTGTTTTGGTTTTCCAGTGCATGAATTTTTAATGTGTACAGAAACAAGATATAGTTTCTCTACACACTAATAAAAAAAACTCCATGAAACTCCATGAGATTCACTTGGGGCGAACACACTATATTGATATCTTATTTCACAACTCAAAGAAAGCTTTCTTTGGCCTATAGGCATTTTCAATTTTGCCACTAATATTCCAGCGCTAATTACCATTTACTATTCTAAATTCTAGTGTGAGACATCTCATTTTTGACTTTTCATTCCAATTAAGCATTTTCTCTTTGAATCTCGCAACGCAACCAATGGCTGTGAAAATATTATGATCAATAAACATGCAAATATCAGACACAGAAAGACTCAAAGAAACAGGAGTAATTATTTTGTTGTGGTTCAAGTGGCTGCATGTTGAGATTATTCCCTGTCCTGTGCGGGTAGTCCCAGGCCCATGCAAATGAGTACCTTTCCAGAGGGCACACGGTTGAGGGGAAGAGAAATAAGGACTTTAGCAATGTAACCGCAAACTGCTGAGGCTGCCATTTGATAATGGATTCCTAAGCTCTGTGCACTGAACCAGCAGACTCCTATAAAGCACTAACAGACTGAGTCTCGCTACTGTAGCCACAGAACACAAGGATACAGAGGTACATCCTGTACCCACCCTGTGATTTTCAATTTCCTCTAAGATTTTCCATATAAGCGCTCTACACTTCGTTACTCACGTGTATTTGATTCAGATGTGTTATGCACTGTATGTCATTGCCCATCCAAAGTCTGTTTACAACATATCTGAAGGTTATGTTGGTAATGCTATCAGGCAAAATCGACTTTTCTATTACACAGAGAATAAACAGGCGGGGAATTGTTAAAACAGCTTAGAAGAAAAATGACTTTTGTGCGGCAATATTGTTCCTGCTCATATTTTTTAGACTGGCACCTGGTTTTCCTATACATCACGATTTATTCTTTGCTCAAAAACCAAAGGAAATAAAATATGAATGTTAACACATGATCCATAAATATTTCATATAACCAGGCACTTATTATTGTCTGTGTGGCTCCTGTAGAAGATGACATAAAACATGTCATTTATCTAAAAGCTGAAGCAGTATATTATGAACACGTGTGAAGATATACTAGGTGAGAGCAACATAGCTAGAAATTATGTAGCACAAAGCATGAACGAATAAAATGGTTTAAAACAAATCAGGCCTTCACATTATCTCTAGATCCTCTATCAACATGATATGCAGAACCCACTACAGCATAGGTCCCCAACCCTGGTCCTGGAGACAGAACCACAACAGCATGTCAGTTAACAGATAACAAAAATAAAAATAAAAAATAATAGTAAATCAAGCACAAATTTTAAAAAATCCATAATTGTCAAAACAATTTTCTAAATGTCAAAAAGTGTGAACTCTACTGGAAAAGAGCTGTAGTTCATGAACATCATTCTAGTACATGTACTTCATGTACTTCATGTACATGTACACTTGCCCAAACATAATTAATTTCTGTCTCGTCTTTGCCTGACCTTTGTTCCGAACCTTTGTTTCTCTATGGGATAGTATTACAAAAAGCCTGCAAAATGTGACATTTTAAGAAAGAGTCATTTGTACAGCATATTCACACAACAGATGGGGCCCTATTTTAATGGGTTGGAAGGAAACTAGAGGGAGGGTGGGGGTTGGGGGAGGACCCTGGGAGGGATGGATAGGCCTATGGGGGGCTCAAGTATAGTGCCACGATATGATGGAAGTGAAGAAAAGATGAAGGTATCGTGATAAAATTTATTTTCTTCCATTTTTGTTTATTTTTCTGTAATACGTGTGTCCCCTTCTCCATTGCACTGGGGGACAAAGACTTCAATTCCCCTGTTTTCTCGAAAGCAATGGTGTCAAACTCCAGTCCTGGATGGCCGCAGTGTTGGCAGATATTTGTGGTTTTCTTTCAATCAGCAGTCAGTTAGGGCCTAGAGAACAAGGTGTGTGGACTCTTTAGCCAATCAATGACTTAAATCAATCACTCATGGTGAAAACTAGTAGGTCTGGAGTTTGACATCCATGCTCTAAAGGCACAAGGCTACACACTCTGTCATTCTAAAACCATCTATGAACCAACAATATAGTCCTTGGCAGCTGGGGGTGGGGGAAATACACAGCGCTTCCTTTCTATCACAAGCCCCGCCTCCTCTTTCACACACAGCCTGCCCCCTGCCCTTTCCAATTTGAAGCTTCCCATCACAAGACACATCAACATCTAACAGCAATACAGATACAGTAGAATTTGTGTTTTTGTTTGGGTAGACTGAATCAAAACAGGAACTATGTCACATGAAGATTCAGTATACAGGATATGTATGTCAACACACGCAAAATAAATTGAATACGTGTTACTTCGCTTTGATTTCAGCCAAGGACCTACGTTAAACTGAATGTGGCGGACTAGTGTAAGCACTGTGTTTTAGCCTGGCCCTAGGCCAGAGTGCTGATGTGCCCCTTCCCTCTGTCAAACGAGACACAAAGCCAGAGCCTGGCCCTGATCAACTCTAACCCCTTATAAAGCCCTCAATGGCGATGGCAAACAAACAGGGCACAGGGGTGACATTGGACTGCAGTCTACCCCCCTCACTCAGGGCGGGTTGGGGTGGCACCGCTACAGCTGAGGAACGGCATGTGCACTCAGTTCAAGGCAGCTGTGCCGTAACTCAACACAGGAACAGGCATTTACGCTCCGAGTGTTTAGGACAGGGGCAAACACATAAACACAGAGTCACTTGTGCCTACAGCACCACTAGGGGGCGCTCAGGATCCAGACAGGGCTCATACTGTATATGCTTGCACCCCTCCCCCTCACTATACTCTGCTGTACAATTCTCACTATGCGCACTGTAAACCGTACCCCTCTGCGTTTCAGCCCCCCAGTCAGCTCACCTCAGACTGCGCCCTTCAGCACCTCCTGCCTCAAGAGGACAGTCAGGGGAAAGAGAGAACTTTCTCAGCCCCTAAACCAGGGCTGTAAATCTATTTTTTTTGCCAGTAGCGACTGGTGCTAATAAGGCAAAAAACTTTGGAGCACAGGAAAAAAATGTGGCATAGGATAGCCAGTGCCCATAAAGCCTGGAAACCAAAACTTTTCTGCCATTTTAATAAATGTAATGATTAAATACATATTGAACCAACATATATAAAACAATATATTTAAAAAAACGGTCCTGGAGAGCCACAGGGTCTGTTGGTTTTTTCTTTCACCTTAAAAAACAGCAACCATATAGCTAGGGGATTTAAGTGTGTAATGAACTATTTTAATTGATCAATTAAGCACAGAGTAACAATAAAAACCTGTACACCCTGTGGCTATTGAGGACCAAGCGTGGTGACCCCCCAACAGACATGTCCTGTAATAGCGGTACCAGTTAATTTCATGTTATATGAAAACCAGCAAACCAGAATCACTGGATCTTGGGACTGCTTCAATTGTGGAACGAATTGCAGGCAAGCCTCTCAATGGAGTCAATTTATTACAATTTAATTTAAATTGCAACTACCACCAGTTCTATTAAGGCACCTGAGATGGTTGAGTAAGCAAGATAAAGATTAATATAGGAGGAAGCAATTACAAGTACATGTTTAAAGATATAGTACACAGTGCCTATGCACACAACCTGCATAATTATGCACATTTATGACTCTATCACATGGTTAACCTACATCTAAGATATATAATGTGTGTGTGTGTGCGTGTCTGTGTGCGCGTGCGAGCATTTGTGTGTGTTCCTGTGTGTGTGTATCTATGTGTGAGTGTGTGTGTGTGTGTGTGTGTGTGTGTGTGTGTCTGGGTGCGCGCATGCGCATGTACGTGTGACAGCTGTGGAGGTGAGAAGGGCAGAAAGAGAAATCACATATTTCCCTGCCGGTGTCATGTAGAGTGGATTACAAGCCAAGCCAGTAGGGGACTAATTATGGACACATTAACTGTGGTGCACAGCCAATTGCAAAGGCTGTGCAGTACATTCACATGTCAAGAATGTTCTTTCACCGTGAAAAGGCACATTTGAATGAATGAATGAAAGAAAGAAGAATTCATTTGTAGCATCCTATCTGGAAAACAAAAACTTTATACAAGAGAACAAGGGGGAAGTATTTAGAAACACAGTCACTCATGGTGGCTGGAACTGGTGGAGATTTAACTCAGTTATAAAGAGAAACAACATGGAGGGAATAGCGTAGAATTTGGATCAGGTTCATAGGCAATTCTGGAAAGCAGGGCACACAGTGATAATGGCTTGCAATACCTCATACTTCACGTAGCTTGACTGTACTGCATGAAAATACTAGCTTTGTTAGTTTGATATTTAAATAGCTTGGTCAGCTCAGCATTGTCCAGCATATTTACATCTCTGCTTGGATGGTCATCCATATATCATACAATTCCAATATTTTCTTATTCACAAAACATTGATATTTGTATTTTTTATTAGATTCTTATTGGTATTTTTTATAAAGATAACACATGGACAAACTAGAAAGTAAAGAAATAAATGTGTGAATTTTCCAGATCTGTCTGGTGTTGGGGAAAATGGCCATGTTGTTTAGCCTTTCCCTTTATTCTTGTTTTTTGATGTCAGGCAGAAGCGGATGCCTAGAGGAAAGAATTAAGTCCAACAGGTCCAAAATATCCCAGATTAAGGCGCACTCTATAATTGAATGTGTCTGTGCAGTGTTTGCGATACGTGACCGAGCACATTTACTCAGGCTCAGGGCCCATTGAAATGAGGAAAAACAATTTTAATAAAACTGTAGACCTTTAAAAAAACTATCCAGACATTGGTGATAAAAAATTTGAAATTTCCACAGAAACACTTTAGTTATAGTTAACTGCATAACAGCAGGCTGTTGCTTGATTTCAACACATCAACCTCCGTCATGTCAAATCTGTGATGCTTCATCAGGCCAGAATAATGAACCTGATTGTGCAAGTTCTTTTCCTTTTGAGTTCTGAGTATTAGCCTAATCTTTTCATTGGTCTCTTTACAGATACCACTGCGATTGCCACTGACCAGCCAGCATCCCTGTGAGTACACGCTTTGGGAACTCTTCCATTACTTAATTAGATCTTAGTGCAAACATGATTATAGTGCTTATTGCTGTATGCATTACTGTATATTCACCATTATGCTTCCACTAGGCTTTTAATGCAAGGGCATAAGAGTTTGAAAGGCCTGTTTTCATTATATTCTTCACAAAAGGCTGCTACTGGAATCGCCTCCTTAACTTTAGTGGTAAATATGAGTAAGGATGTCACATGTAGTTGTTTAATTTGCATGAGACATATTAATTGTAATCAGATACTGCAACTTCGGAAGAGTGAGGATAGCACAGGAAGAAGTGGTTTATCTGCCCTGCCTACCACATCAGGATTCCTCATGCCATCACCAGGAGAGCTGTAATTACCAGCCGTAATTCACTAATATTAATTAATATTTAATTTTACATATTAACCTTGGGATGTTCAGGGGTATAATGTCCCTTAACAAAAAAACTGCAGTATGATAATGAGTTTTAAAAAAATAATACATCATTAGAAATAACAGGTGCACAGAATGCAATATTTCACACAGACAAAAGACAGTAAGCCCAATTGAGAATCCGGTTGATTTAAAACCACAAAACAGTCATTTGTTTTGTCGAACCACAAGGGCCTTATAGATTGTTGGTTGAGATAATATTTCATATTTTTGCCTCTTTGAAGAGCTGAGTAACATATGTGATCACATTTAACTTTATATGTTAAATATAGCCTAGGTGTTGTGTGTGGAAAACCTCATAAAATGGTAAAATCAATGTAAATCAATGCTCATGGAACAACCATGGCAGCTCCAAGAGCCACAGGGATCCTTAACATTCAGCACAGATGCTTCTCTGCACATTCAAGTCATCTGAAATGCAAGGGATCAATAAATCCATAATGTATCACAATGAGTTGCCATGCGCCTTTGAAATTTACAATGGCTTCTTCTCATCAATTTTAAAAAGTCAGTGCCGTTACATTTGCTATAAAATGGCGGGAATGTAATGATTTTCCTTGTATTTAGCATCCCCTTGTGTCTAGTTTATATGTCAACAGCAAGTGTTTTAATGAAATTGCTTGCAGCGTGCCTTGGTTATGAAATCAAAAGGGAAATTATGTTTTCAGGTTAACCTTCCACGGCTCTGTCGTAAAAGTGGTCCCCAGTCCGCAGTGTGCCCAGTTGTTTACAGGTTAAGGTGTAAACTTTATGTCCTCAAATTGCTCCGACTGGTCACTGCATCGATTTTCAGAACACAGGGCGAAAGAAAAGAGGCCCAGAGGCTATCGAAAAGGTTTCCTTTTACTGCCTTTAGATTGCGTGTGATTTTTAATGCACTACCAATGCAATCCACACAGAACCCAATAAATTCAGATGTCATAGATTCGGCATACATATTAATGAATGTTCACCCAAATGCCTGCAACAGGGGACAAGAGGACTGTATTTATGAGAGCAAATTGCTAGAAACAATTACAGAACCTAAAACACAACTCTGTGTTGTATTCATGGTGGAAACAGCACAGTCCCTTGAGCTAGTCACACAAATAAACTAATTTCCCATGCTTCCCAACTTCACCATCAACAGGAAGATATAATGAATATGAATTTTATTATTTATTCTGACAATCTGTACAATTGTCTTACACAACAGAATACCTAGTATTACATTGACCATAACAGTGTATCAGTTTTAACTGTTGTTCAATAAAAACTGTACTCTTAGAGTTAAAAGAGCATGGTTTTCTGTGTACCATTCTGGAGAGCACATTGGATTTTGATGGGTCTGCCTCTCAGCTCCATTCATCTTCAAATTATATTGGATTGCTTTGCGGAGAAAAAAAAACAAACTGCGGTTGCAGGCTGACGTGGAGATTGAAACTTAAAACGTCCTGTGAATTTCTGAGCTAAAACAGCCAGGTACACACTCCGGCTGGCGACAAGGTTCAGATTTGATTTGCTGCTGGGCCTTTCTGATATTTAATACGCTTGAAATGGGGTCCCGCATCCGTTCTGCCTCTCGAGCGAAAACAATGTCCAGCACGGGCTCGGTGTAGAACACGCGTGCCATGAAATGTAAGCGGGTTTCAGAAATCAACCGACAGAGGATAACGGTGTTCTCCGAGCTGGGGGTGGGGTTCCCCAGAAGATTACAGAGCGGTGGAGGGGGCTGGGGCTGGGAGCAGGTGGTCTGGGACGGGCCGATGGGGGAGCCAGGCAGTAGCTCACAGCGCAGGCAGGAGTAATGATCCCGTGCTCAATGCTGGCGTGTGATTTATCGCAGGTTTTAATGCGCCCGGCTCCACCGCGCAGCCCAGGCCCCAGCTCTCCAGTGCTTTCCTGATTCATTAAGTAATTTCCTTGATTGATCACTGCCTGGAAACTCTCAGGCAGGACCCAGACTAATAAAAAGCCAGGGAAGAGTGCCGCCATGGGGGGGGGCAGGGCGGCACACCCTGCACTAATGAACAATGAGCAGCTTCAAAACCCTCAACAATAAAATAAGGACAGGGCACTGCTGTCATCACTTTTCGCTATTTCACATAAAAAGTCAAGGAGTCTGCTGGTGGTGCTGCTGGGTGACTCATTCCGTTAAGGCACTGTTCTAGTGCATGGATGGGCCCTCATGATCTGGGTTCAAATCTGCACCACGGCAACTCCAGCTGCCTGCTGGTAGCCCTGCATGGCGAGGCACAATTGACTGTAGCGCTGCCCAGGGACGGCAATGGGCTTCAGTCAGATGGGATTACAGTGTGTCATCACTCACGAGCGACCAGCGCATGGTCCACACAACTCTGCCCCTTTAGCTGCACATGAAGCTAAATGGGCATAGCTTCATGCCCGACTGATGTCTGTAGCCAGACTTGCAAACTGTGCTGTGATAAGAAGTGGTGGTGACTTCACATGCATTGGAGGAGAGCACATACTTTGTGTCTATGCACTCCTGAATTAATTGGGGCTATTGTAGCAATGAGCTCTGACACATGTAGGCTATGTATGACTGGGCAAATTATGAAGAAAATGAACAAACAGAACAACACTGATGGTGATTGGTGGATACTTTCTGGCTATACTTCTCTTAATACCACAGAACTGACATTGATTGGTGGAGCTCCTTTCTTGCTTCTGTGGAAAAACTGACAACACCTATGATCTATCCCTATTTAACATGTCTGGGCTGTGCACCCAGTCTAATGAACAAGAAGCTGCCTCAACCCCTCAGCACCTGACTTCACAAGAGCATTAAATGTTATTAATGAAATTATGAACTCACTTATCTATAACAAGCACTTGTGTTCCTTTTTTAGAACTTTCAAAGTGACAAAGGGACACAACTTGTAAAAGTCTTTTAAAATGTCATTCAGTGTCAAAACATGTTTTGTTACAACTATTAGATAAATTGTTCTTACTACCTTTTCGCATATGTCTTGTGGCCTACTATATTCAGTGATGTTATCGTAATCGTCAACATGATGATTATTATCATCATCACCGTTCTTATTGCTACAAGCTACAATATGATATTCTGAGAGACTGTCTGGTTAAGTGCCAGGAAGGATTTAAAGCAGGGAGAGGACAGTATTTTCTGATATTATCTCAAAATACTGTATCTCAAAATACTGTCACAGGCCTAAATATCTGTTTAACACAATTAATACCGTAATGAATCCTTCTGTTAATGTCAGCCCTGATGCTTCCTCCACTACTTGCAATGATTTAACAAAATGATTTATTGGTAATTGTGATGACATTAGACTGTACATCTCAACTCCTGTGCATGATCCTACCAGCTATCATGTACACTGCTGTCTTCATTCAGTTTGAGCTTGTCATGATAGATACTGTGACTCATGAAGCCCACAACTTGACATTATCCCCTCCTTAAAATGGTATTAGACATAATTGGTCCCAGAATCTTGTCTATTATAAACTACTCTCTGGTATCAGGCAGTGTTACATCATGATTCAAGCCCTGTTTAAAAAGCCAAATCTTGATCCCTCAGTTCTCAATAATTTCTGCCCCACTGCCATTTTTATATGAAGCCCTGGACTGCTCTCTTAACTGCTGTCATTTTTAAACCAAATTAACATCTTTGAGAATTTTCAGTCTGGCTTCAGAACCTTTCAAAGTTCAGAATTTGCTGTTCTTCAAAATGTCAAATCACTTGCTGTTGACGGTTGACTTGGGAGATTGTTCTATTTTTGTTCTGTTGGACCTTAGGGCTGCCTTTGATAAGGGCGACCATGAAATACTAATCGACTGAATTAAGCATATGGTTGCTATTCAAGGCACTGCCCTAAGGTGGTTCACCTCATACATAAAGAACAGAATTTTCTCCATCTTCTTGTCCTTCTCCACTCCCATTCCCTGTGGGGTCCCCCAGGGTTCAATAATAGGGCCTATTCTTTAATCCATATCCCTCTAGGTTCTATCATTGAGAAATACAATATTTCTTTCCACGCTTACGTGAACGATACTCAGCTGCACCTCCCATTGAAATCCAATGACAAGTGTTCTCTTAAGAACCTGTCAGCTTGTCTTGCCGACATCAAAGTCTGGATGGCTAAAAACTTTCCCCAGTTAAAAGAAAGTAAGACTGAGGTAATCCTTTTCGGCCTGGCTGACACTCATAGATTTCACTAATGACCCAAGGCCTCTACCGTGCTTCGTCAAATCGAATGCCAAAAACCTTGGTGTCCATTTTGGTTCTGCACATACATTTGATAGACAAATTAAATCTTTTTTCTAAAACTAGACTCTTTCAACTCAGAGCCAGAGCCAGAGCCAAAGCCAAGCCCTTCCCTTTGATTTCACAACCTGGAAATTGTTATTCGCGACTTCATCTCACCTCAGCTATTGTAACCCCCTGCATCTCGGTCTTAGCCAGACATCCCTCTACCGCCTGCAGCTAGTACAGTACTGTGTATTATTATTGTATTCTTGTGCATTATTACTTTCTCCTCTGTTTTACACACCTATGTATTTATTCATCATACAGCACTTTGGTTGAAGGTGGCCATTTTAAATGTGACTTGACTTGACTATTGATTTACTGACTATTGATTTTTTAAATTTTTCGGTACTGGAATGCATTATTGGTTATTGGTTCCATGCAAACTCCGTAGAGTTTGAAATGGTCTCCCTTGCATATTCACATGGACAGAGGGAATGGCACACCTTCATGTAATAGGGATATATGGATAGGATTCTCCAGGATTAAGCTAACCTCATACAGCAGGATGTCCTTCAGTGACCCCCCTCCTCCAGACAAGCTGTGTGCCCTTACAGGAGGTGTTCCCTAATCCCTACACAGACTGACCCCAGATTGCTGTGCTGGAGAGCAGAAATTTGGATCTGCAGACATATGGATAGCCGGCACCTGAATTACAATTTAGTGTCAACGAGACAAGTGTGTGTTTGTGTGTAGGTGTATATTTACTGTACGTGCATATCTGCGTGTGTGTGTGAGTAAGTCAGTAAGTGAATGTGTGTGTGTGAGAGAGAGAGAGAGAGAGAAAGAGGGTGAGACCCTCTCAGATGTGTGTAGTGGCAGCTCTGGTATGGCTTTAATGGTATCAGGTAGTTAGAAACTTTCCCCTTTGCTGTATTTTAAGTCATTACTGCCATCCCATCTAACTGAACAGAGTCCACTCATCAGACAGCTTTTCGGATAATTCAAGCTACAGTAGTGTGGCTATGCTCCCACAGGTATTCTCCAAACAGACATTTGACAGTCAGACATAATTTGTAGCAGAATCTGGGCTATGGCCCTAGATTCATTTGAGAAGCTCCCACCTCTTTCACTGGTACAGAGTACTTGTCTTTGACCTTGAATGGCCATTCCCTGGCCAACAATGTTACACAAAAAGAAGTAAAAGTGTGAAAAGGAATTGGGTGCTAATTTATACGGTTGAACAGTTTCCTTTCTGATATTCTCCCTGAATGAGAATCCTGATGTCATGATTTGAAGTGTCTGAGTAGCAAGAGTTCCCATCATGCCTCAGAATCTCCCCTCTATTGGAAGCCCCAGCCTTGCGTGGTCATTATTTTCCTGGTGAGCACGCCGCTGCCTAATTAACTTTTATGTCAAGTGGCACTTGCTAGCCTCTGTCTGTTCAAAGCAAATCCTCCACAGCTGACAGTAAAGTTTACACACGTTTCTAACGCACTCCTTTTAAATATTAATTGAACAATATGAGATCAGATAAATGTAATGCATAAATTATGATTAATTATTTTTCACAGTCAATGGAGAGAAGGTTGAATAATTAGGTCAGGATTGTGGAGGATTTGCCTTCCTGAAGTGTATCATTATAATTTTTTATACTGATATTTATTTTTCATTGATATTTAGCATTGATATTTTATAAAAACGGCTTTTATTTCCACGCTGTGATTGGCATCTGTTCTCTCTGCTCTGTCCGGCCATTCTAATGATAAAGGCTGCTGCAGAGGGTGTATGTCCCGTTACAGTCAGTGCGGGAAACAGCTTAACGGATCATTGAGTCAAAGCAGTCCAGTGCCTACACAGTGCTGGATACTCTGCTGCACAATGACAAGCCCAGACTGGGATGAACGACCTGTTCTTGGCATTATGTTTACCGATGTTCTTCTTTTCTGTCATTTATGAGGAATTTCATTATCACAACTGTGCTGGTGAATGGCATCGCAGCAGCGCAGAGCCATAAACCAACGGCGCTCTGTCGTGCGCTCGAGACGCGGGGTGAAAGGTCAAGCAGCGAAAGCGCCATTTGTTATCGCTCCCTCATTTCTCCGCTCCGGGGGGGGGGAGGGGGTAAATACAGGACTAATCAATGACACCTGCATAACTAAAGGTGCTGAATCACTTCCTTTCGTCCCAGGGGCGCTACGTCATCCTGTCACCTGTGTCAGGGCCGTGATTTAGACGCTCGTGATTCTTCCCTCTCATGCCGATGACAGTATTACAGCTGCGTGAAACCGCCCATGTCGGGCATGTCTGCCTGTACAGAAATGTAATGTACTGCAAAATAAATGTAACGTAGAGTTCTGCCTTTGAACTGAACGTGTTGGCGTGAGTTTTCCACCATGCATACACTTCATTTGCTCCCCTTGCACTGGGAAAAATGACTGAATACTATGCAAATGTCAGAGAGAAGTGACAGATCCAAGAGACGCTGATGCCTACACGGAGCCCCATGTACGGTCGCTGACGGGGCCGCTCTTAACACAAGCACTGATCCCAGCTACTTCCAGCCCTGACATTTAGAGCCACACGATTTTGGAAAACTCTATTAAATTTTTCATGGCGATAGTGAAACTATGTTTTCTATGTCTGTCAGTACAGACAGCCTGATTGGTGATGTTTTTTTTTGCATGTAGTTTCAGTTTGAGGAGCCAGCTCCACCCATGGTAGGTAAAGCAGCAACAATGATAAAGAAGAGCAATAACGAGAAATTTTGTCCTGTTAAATCCTTCTGCTGTAATTTGCACAACAATACAGGTTCTTGGAGCGAAAGGCATTTCAAAGACAAGCATCACTATTCCTAGTAAAGAATAACTTAAATCTTACACAAAATCTTGCGGTGTACACCAACAATTAATATGAAAGGCATCGCTTAGAATGTCAATATCAAATTGAAAGTGTACGTGCTGCTGATCCTCATCCCAAAAGTAAATTTTGTGCATTTTTCCCTGGTGCAGAGATTGCCTGGATCGTGAAAGGGAAAGGGCCATCTGTTTCCCCTTCGTTTCCAGTGATTGAAGTTGTATTGATTTCATTTTCAAGTGCCCATTGCTGGCTGCTGAAGAGGCAGCTTCTCTTAAGGGAAGATGATCATTTCTCATGACACACAATAAAAGCCAGCCAGCCCACAATCGCCTACCTTGGCAAGAGGAAACATAGCAAACAAAATAACAAATTCACATTTTCAGTTTCTGACAACCATCCTCTTCTTCATTTTACTCTGGCTTCACTGAATATCGACCCAATGTAAACAAAACCCTTGAATTTATCATCTCTAAAATAATTGCAAAAATAATTACCTTTAATTAATATGACCTCTAGAACTACCAGTAACACTTGTACAAATGGCAAAACAAACACAAGTGCCGGTTCTCTCTCTACTAACTGTAATTTATTGTCATTGTGGTTTTTTATTTCATGGTATCATTGACTGGTTTTCCTAACAAGAAATGAGAGGGAGAGAGAGATGGAGAGAGAGAGAGAGAGAGAGAGGGAGAGAGAGAGAGAAGGGGGGGAGGAAGGGAGAAACCCTCTCAGATTAATGTACAGTTTGCTGTTCTGGTAACACGGTCTTCCTTCACCCTGCCAGGCCAGCACACTCAGTCCCTGCGGGGCTGATAGAATCTGCTCTGGGCCTCGGCCGTTGGCAGGTAGAGGGCACAGCACTGATGCATCTTGGGAAGTTGGCACACAGTAGGGCTGGTTTGGGGCGGCAACTGACCCCAGCAGCTCAAAGAGACTGCAATCAAACCTGCTAGCTTACTGTTCTCTTTTACATAGATCCTTTCCAGGGTTGTGCAACTTCTGCCATTTTAGGGTAATCAGCAGCTTAAAAGGGGACATCTTATATATTATAAACCTGTTTATAACCTATTTATTCCTTGCAAAAATGTGGTGTACCTTCTCCCTTATCTTATGTCAACTTTTTTAGCATCCCTCCCCTCCCCTTTTCCTTCCTTTCTTTTTTTGTCCATGAACTGGCCAAAGACAGACTGTTGTGCCCCCTTGACTCTAAAGCCAATTTCAAATGTGTCAAAGCTAATGCGCAGTAACGATCAGTCCAAAACTCGGATAGCCACAGGGTCAAATGCCATGGGTTTTATGAGCAATTCAGCAACCAATTCAGCCCCATGAAATTAGATGGGGTGACTTAGCCGTGCAATTAACTGCTTTAATTAATCAAGTAAGTGCTTAGTGACTACGAATACTAGTCGAGCCCATGAGTCAGCGAGACCTGGTCTGACGATCTCTGCTCCGGTACCACTGTTTGCCCATCCGTATTATAAGCTTTCTGTTCTAAAGTTAGACAAATGCGTTTGGGTCAGAAAGAGGCTCGATTGGGCCAAACGTGATCATGACCTCGTACTGACACGCAGCAGGCAAGCGAGCTGATTTTCAGACCGAGCGACCCGGAGTGCTGCCCTCTCTCCCAGCACGACGTGCTGAAGCTGTTCATCCGGACCAGCTCTGTGCATTAAAGCAAGCGCCTCTGGAGGAACGACCTTTGAGTCCTCAGCGTCTTTCTGCACGGGGATGCGACCCCTTCGTCTGGAATCCGCGTCGCCTCGATTCACCCCTGCCCTGCGCGGGCAGCTAGCCGCTGCTCCTGCCTCTTTCCTCTGGCTGCAGAGCGCTAAGCGATAAGCAGGAAAGAGGGAGAGAAGTGCGGCAACCGAGTAACTGCATAGTGTGTTAAAAAGGGACGGCCCGGTAGGGAGTCTCGTTGGGCTGGGGGGGAACCGCACGAGCAGAGGCAGCTCGGCCAGTCGCCTGTTCAATACCAGGTGCCTGCTGGCTCGTCCGGTTAAAAAAGCAAAAAAAAAAGCAAAAAAAAACTGCCGCATCAGTTACAGAGAGCACTTCAGCGGCTGGGCCTTGCTTGCTGCAGTGTGTGCAGTGGAGATGAGATGCTGTTTCTCAATCTCGCTCTCCCCCTCGCCTCATTTTCAAAACAAAAATTTTTCATATGTCTTCCTCTCCCAAGAATCTCTCCCCCCTCTCTGACAGAGGTTTTTGGAGAGAGCCGTTGTGAGTTCCTTACATGTGTGGCAGGGGTTTTGGGGTTTGGGGGGGGGGGGAGGGGCTGAGGCTTGGCAGCTTTTGCGTATCGATCCTTTAGGACTGCCCTTGAATTTTGGTCCTTGGCAGAGTGCTGCATGCAGTACTCTGTGAGCAGCATTGTAAATCGGAATAGAGAGAGAGAGGGGTGGGGGGGGGGGAAGAGGAGGGGGAGGTGTTCAGGGACAGAGTGAAGAGAGAAAGGGAGGAGGGGATTGAGGGATAGAGGCAGGGAGGGGGTGTGGGAGGGAGAGAGAGAGAGAGAATGAGTGTGTACAGGAGAGGGAGTAGTGCTGCAGTGGAGGGGAGTGAGGATAGCACTGCAGTTTCTCAGGCTGATGGGAGAGCAATCGGGGGACGTTACTACGGAGATTAAACATTAACCCTAAGTGCCTCGCTATTGGATGGGTCGGCCCATTGCGGGGAATAGGACAGAGGAGATTTCACTGGTAAGGCTGAAAACCACTCACTAGAGATAGGATTCACTCCTTGCCATCCCCCCTACCCTTGGATTTAACTGTTTCTGGACCCGAGTAAGGGTCTACTGATGGCAGAAGTGAGTTTGAGGATTGACTGGCGGTGATGGTCCAGTCCTGAGCTGAACAGAACTGGACAGTGTGCGAGTGGAAGGTCAGACCGGGGCTCTTGCGTTATGCTGACATAATAATTTGCTTGACTGGGTTTTTTGGCATGCTAAAAAAGTGTATAGTATTTACAATGGAAATAACTGCATTGTTTCGGATCCTAAAATTGGTGGATACCTGATGCGTGTATTATTTTTGTATTTGTGATTCCCCTAATGAGTTGTACACTTAATCTTGTCTTAGGGCTGATTTTCACTTTGTAAAGGTAGTTACATTCCAAATTGCAATTATGAGTGTGTCTCCTATAACCTACTCAGAGACTGTGTGTTTCTGGAGGCAAAAAAATCTCTGAATGTTGTTTCATCACTTTGCTGTCAGGTCATGTCATTTTTTGCTGATGCTTGGGGAGCAGTGCTTTGAGAGGCAGCCTGCATTTGACTTGTGAGAGGGGTTGATTCTGCAGTTACGCTTAAGTGACTGTTCAGCTCTGAGCTGTCTGCAGGGGCTGCTGTGCCCTGCCTCACACGTGTGCTTTTCCCTCTCACTGGCGCTCGTGAGCCACAGCAGGGTTGCCAGTTTACAGCCCTCAACATCCCAGTTGAAAAAACTGAAAAAAATAAAATAGCAAGGGATTACGACTTTAGCTGAGTGTGCGTGTGATAATGTGTGTGAGTGCGTATGTCCGTCTTAACGCGCACACTTGCGCGTGTGCGTGTACATACAGTATGTATGTGTGTGTGTGTGTGTGTGTATGTGCAGGTGTGTGGACATGTATGTGTGTGTGTGTGTGTGTGTGTGCAGGTGTGTGGACATGTATGTGTGTGTGTGTGTGGAAACTAGTCCTCCACAGTAGTTTGTGAGTATTTCACTGTAAGAGAGGAAAGAGGAGAGGCAGTGTAAGAAAGCTGAATCCAGGGGTTTCTCTGGGATCCCCATGCCAGTCTATCGCAGCCTCCCCACTGGGGTGTTTCCAGACAGTGCTTGTGAGGACATGCCCAAGGGCATACCTGTGCCAGGCACTCTGACACTGAGGGAGGGTGGTATCCTGCCAAGGAGAGCTGCCTGTTACCTGTCCATGTGAAACAGTCATGCTTATCCACATCAGTGGGCTAGGCCAGGCTACAACTCCTTTAAAACGCAACTTATATTGTACCGGTATCCAGTTCTTTTCTGTGACAACTGCGCATCTGTTAAATTAGCACTGCACATCTGCAGCTTGATTGCATTACCTTTTCTCTTTCTGCACAGCAAATGATTACACTGACGTCACAGAGATTGGCGTCATTTTACATTACGGAACAGACATTATGCTGATTTTAAGTTATAATCAAAAATATTACAAGGAGTGCAAACTGATTATAAAGGGATTTGTATATGAAAGCTGACACTTTATTTACGATGGGAAATATTCAGGATCAGGCTCAAGACAATCAGTCCTTGAAAGGTCTTTTTTTCCCCTCCTCCATTTCCAGTTCTCACATCTGGGAAGCAACTTAAGTAACTCAGGGGTTCCCAGCCCAGGTCCTGGAGAGCCATGGGATATGCTTGCATTTCAGCTAGCCAATAGCTTACCGAGTTAAGGTCAAACTGGGTCTGGATTGGCTGCTTATTTTAATCAAGGTGTGGGACTCATGTTGTAAACTATGCACTGGCTGGATTTAATGGGTGCTCATTTATTCCAGTACCTAGGAGGGGTCACAAATTAGCCAAACTATCAAGTATTTCACTCAGTAAATAAGAGTACTTAAGTTACATAGCTAAAGTGTAAGCAATAACTTTATTGGTAAATATACTGAAATTGTTCATGCTTGTTTCTCATTAATGTTTATTGTGCTCAATTATTGATAGACTTTATCATTTATGTTGCCACCTTGCTATAGCATGATTAATTTTTACCATTGCTTTGCAAACACTCTAAATGGAAATACTGTTTCAGTCCCTGTTTATAACCTTAATCTTGGCTTGCCCTAGGGGGAAAAAAAACAGTAATTACAAACTGAATATGCAATGCAGCATTTTTTCCCTGTTTGATTAACAATACCAGAACAAAAAATGGAAGGAATGGATTTCCATTTATGTTCCAAGGGGAATATTATGGCATGTGCTGATCTGACTGTTCACCGTTATTTTCTTTGTGATTTCTCTGTTTTTTTGTGCACAAGGCCTTTTCCATACTCATTTCCATGTGAAATGAGCCGTTTTGCTTGGCTCGCCTCTGACAGGGGCCATTGTTTTCTAAAGTGACACTTCATTTGCGGTGGAGGCAGATTGAATCCAGGCATCCAGAGTCCCCTGGGAGCTTTGCCTATTCTTTCACGTAATCAGAGCCGATCAATCAGGAGCATTGGGGCCGAGCAGGCCATCTGATGCAAGAAGTTATCAGTTAACACCGAAATGTGAAGTGTCATAGAATATTCCCCATAGTGTGTGTCATAGAATATTCCCCATAGTGCGTGTCATAGAATATTCCCCATAGTGCGTGTCATAGAATATTCCCCATAGCGTGTTTCCCACTCAGGGGTGTGGTTCATTTGTACAATGACACTGCGTTTTTTCCCCCTTTGATATCATTGAAAAAAAGGCTTCATGGGAGGAGCATGTAACACAGTTCGTACCATTACTCGTTTTAAAATTATATGTGATTCATTGAAAAACTGACACTCATTGGCGAGTGGATTTGACTGAGAGTCGGAGAGCGGATCTTTGTCTTTTTCATTGGTCATTCTAATGAGCACATAAAAGTGATGGATTGTACGGTCATCGATCTGTTCATGATAATGCATGACAGCAACACTTCTTGTTGTGCTCACAATACAAGTTACCACCCTTCCGCTTAACTGTTTAGAATCTGATCTCAACATAGAAAATTAAACGTTTTTTTGTGATAAAAAGATATCAAGCGAAGAGGCTGTAATAGCGGGCCCTGAAGCTAGGAGGAAAAAATAATAGCAGGAGTGATTTCATTTCAGTCTGAATTCTCAAAGCAGATTGTCAAAGCAGAGAGGCACACAGCACCTATGAGACCAACAACCCAGTTGGTGATCGCCTGGGACTGCAGGAAGTCACATGGGAAATCAAACCCTTCGGAAATTGGTTCTTTGAGGCAGCGCATGCAGGGAAGATAGAAGGCGACTGAACCGCGGTGACACCGCTACAGTGAAATGCAGGGCAGCCAGGCCAACACAAATTTACATGTCACGCATATAGACACTTGCTGTGTCCGGTGACTTGCACCCAGCTGAGTGGTGAAATTAACAAGCGAAAAAACATTAGTCTGTGGTGCATGATGCTACAGCTTGCTGGATCACTTGCCAAAATACAACACTATGTTAAATTCTGCCGTGGGGACATTTTCAACATAGAATACAACATGGCTGCAGAGGGATCTGATAGTAATTCTCTGGTGAAATGTAAAAAAAAATAAAAAAGCAAAAACCTAATACAGGCAAAGCTATTTCTAACAATGCTTTGAACTGAATCTGAAAATGTGCAAAACATCCAGTTTGCCAACTGATTGTTGAACTGGAGACTGCCTCGGGCCTCCGGCCCATATGTGCCTGACAGGTTTATCCAGCCCTTTGCCAGGCTTGTAACCCAATTCTGTTCAATTGTCTTGCCTACCCATTGCATTGGTGCCTTGAAAATTGCCTGTCTCACAAACTAAGACGGATGGTTCCTCTCTCGGCCTGAAATATAAAGCATTGCCGCATTTGTAGGGAAGAAGACCTGGCTCCTGTGTGTTTGTCATATTTCATCACTGTGTCATTAACAAGGGCAAAAGCACTTTAAGAGAACAGGCTTTCCAAAGGCTGCTCCAGCAAGCGTTTAGCACTGAGCACTGTAACCCCTCTAACCTTGAGAATGGACGGCTGCATGTCCTTAAGTGCCCGTTTGTTTTTGGTTGTTTATGTACAATACGTCATCGTAAGCGTCACTGTTCTTGCACACTGTCTCCTTGATATCCAGGAAGAAGCTTTTAAAGAAATAATGTCATGACACTTGGGTATTAAAACGAGTCATAAATATGCATCCAGAAACCTTAGAGCAGTACAGACAATGACGTGTGCGCACACCAGCCATGGAGATAAATGTTTCCAAACTGGTTATTTGAGCAAACTCTATACCGTGCAATCGGATAACAAATTTAATAAACTGCCCAGAAGAGTGGTTGATTTTTGGTTACATTTCTGTGAAATACAGCCTAATCAACATTTAAGCCAGTTATTTTATATTTCCCCAAACTATTACCTAGATAAAAAATCTTAGGCCTTAGCATTTTTATTAATTTGACTAAAGCACAATTCTATGCATGAGATGTTCATTACCATCGTCCATGTTGCACAAAATTGAGAATGAACATTCTAATGTAATCATGTTAAGAAAGGGAATAATACCCATAATGCTGAGCTGTGGAGCCCCCAAATTTGACCCAAAGGCAATGTCTATTTTTTTCATAACAGTAGACTGAGCATTCCATCTAGAGATATAAATATAAAATGCAGAGGGACCCTTTCATAACAGAGTGTGTTTGTGCACACTGTGGATTTTCTTAAAATCCTTGTTTCAATAATTCTCATAGACATCTGCCCTGCAGATTAAAGTCAGTAACAGTTCATTATAGTATCTACTTTACAACTGACAGCAGAGGCAGGGTGACACTAATTATAATTTTACTCCAGATCTAGTCCGAGGCCTTTCATAGAAAACATTTTGGCAAAGCATAATTGTAAAGCAGAACATCAAAGTAATGATGCCAATAAAATGGCCTAATGATTATATGTACTGATTTTATTCTTTCAGAACTCTTCGGAACATTTCTCTTCTGGGTAAAATTTTGGTTAAATGCTAATGTTTATTTAGACGGGAAAGAAGACAATGAACCATATTCATCTGGAACAGAGATTCAGCTTTTGCAGTTTATCTGGGGAAATCTTACTCGTATATTGCAGATTATACACTTGTTATGAGGTCGGGTAATAGCCGTGATTATCCAGGATTACAGCCGATTACTTCCTCCCACACACTGCCATGCGGAAAGGACTGTGACCGAATGGGGGAAAAGAAGTGTGGGGAGTTCAGAATATACAGAAAACCTCACCAACATTTCCCCTTTCGTCTCTGGGAACTCAGCCAGCTGATGGACGGGCTGTGGGCGGGTTCAGCTCGTCTGCGTTTATGCTCAGTCACCGTGCCCTCCAGCATTTAGTTGACAGTGCAAATCCATCATCATTTTATTAGAAAAGAAGAGAGAAATTCTTTGTCTTTCAAAAAAACCTGCTGAAAACTCAGCCCACCCCACAGAATTTGGAAGGCCATTAACCCACAGATTCACCCACTCATCTGCTTTGGCATATTAAGATGAATTTCAATGGACCTATTTTTAACCAAGAACATCATTGCTGGGCTTCGGCATAGACGGATGCATGCCCTTCGCCCTCTCTCTCTTTCCCGAAAATGCACAGGGCTCGAGTCCAAATTCATAAACTTGAGGAGCACCTTGATATGTCCTAACACGCCATGGGACAGGGGACACACTGGCAACGTTGACAGCCTCTCTCCAAGCCCCGCCCTCCCCGTTTGCCGTAATCATCACCCTCTGCCGGTAACAGTGAGAGAGTAAGGAGTCACCTTCACTTTACGAGATTCACTGAAGAAACTGCAGTGCCGCTCCACTTGGGCTACTGTGCAGATCTGTTTGAAAATGTCTAGTCATCAGAATGCATCGATATGTCTTTAATCTTGCACCAATCAGAACAATGGAAGCAGCAGGCCTAGCAGGTGCCAGTCAGAGAATCATCGAAACATAACCCACAGATGTTCCTCGTTAACTGATTGACGGTAATCAACCATCTGACACAGGAAAGGGGCATGACTCCATCACAATCAAGCATTTAATAACCATATGTATACAGTTCAGCCAGAAATATGGTTGTATAGGCAGCATAACAGCATATCTTCTTCTGCTGGTGTGTATTGCACTCTCCTTTATACCCGTGATAATGTTGATCTTAGAGACTGACTGAGGTCATTTGAACAGAATAAGACATTCCTGCTCAAGGTTTCAACACAATCCAACACCTGGCTTTGTGCTGAAACAGCCCACTGCATTCAAAGAAAAAACACTAGACAACACTAGACTTAGACTACCATAACCACATCTGAATTTAGGCAGAATTTGAAAATTCCCACAGCCATTTTCCATATTGGAACAAAAGCCATAGGAACCCACAGACTCTGCACTGCTATGCTTCAAAATTTCTGTTTATTTCTTGTTGTTATGGAAGCAGCGTATGGATCTGCTAATACCTTTTAGTCAATGTGATTAATCTGTAGGATAAGGGGAGCACATTTAAGTGTTGCACAGAGGCTGCTGTAAATTATCCTGGCTATCGCTTCCAAAGGAAACTCTGAGCCTTTGCTTCATAGATAACAGCTGAAGAACAATTGGCCTTTGCAGGAGCTCCCATTGTTCCAAAGACAGGTATTTATAAATCTACCAACTGGAGCTGTATTGCAGAACACAATGAGATGTTTTGGGGCATATCATGCAGTTCACACAGTCAGGCATAAGTAATCTTGCATCAGACTACTTTGCACTGCCCTAAATGTAGGCTCTCTTTTTTTCATATGAAAAGGTCTATCTAAGAACATGGCATCTAAGAACCACATACCGTTGCTTCTCTGCAGCGAGTAATGTGTCATAATTGATTTTACTGTATTACACATCGGATGAAAGTTTAGACGTGCGGCATCATTGTTCCTGTCACCTCTCGGTTCTGGCAGAGTGCTCTCATGGCATTGATTTTTATTGCGACCGCGTGCTGGGTTGTGTACACAAAGGGAGAAAGGGAAGGGAGGAGAGGGCAAATATACTGCACCCCACACCGAAAATGTCTCTTCCTGGGGGAACCACTCGACCGGCGGTGCCGGAAGAGCGGTGTCGATCAATGGCTCTAGCAGTGCGCAAATGTCACCTTGCCAGGGCTGGCGGTGGTAAGCAGGTGCGCTTGATAATGAAGGAGGAACGGGATGGGGCTTCGCAAGCTTGAAGGGGAATGCTGCTTAGACCTGACTGTACGGTGAGCCTAAAGTTTTCCAGATTGTTCTTTTCCCTGTGACTTATCAGGGATATGATCTGCTCCTCAACATTTTTGAGGTAAAAATACAGCATGTGGCACTGGTGTGCTTTTGAGGCATTTGTGCAGTATTAAAAAGGGGGAGGGGGGAGGGGGGAGGGGCAAAGCACAATTTCAGTGAAACGCATTTTGGGTGGTACTAAAGCCGCAGGGGCTGTTATTTAGGGTGAATGGCTCATAAACTGGAAAAGCGCTGAAACAGTTTGAAATCTGCTGAAATGTCTTTTGATCTCAGAGGATGCAAAGAGAATGGGTGTGAAATGTACATCCGCATCACGCTGCTCGGGGAACCAGACTGTAAGGGGTCTGACTCATTCTCTTCCTTCGTTTTGTTCCTTCTCTGGATTAGCAATGAATTCACTGGCTCTGCGACTGCTGGATGCGTCAAGAGTTCATGCCGGATCAGCATATAGTTCTACGTGCTTCAGTAATGCTTGGAGACTACAGTGAGTCAGCTGGAAGCAGTGACTTGATGCCAATTAATTTAATGGCACATTTCAATTAATGAAACTGAATTATTGTATGCTGGGCAGCGATTAACAGGGCCCTGTGTCGTCAAGTGACGGAGGTGAGGAAGGTTTTCGATCCAGAAATGGCCGCCTTGCCATTTTCCCACTGTCTTCATTAGAGACTACATTACAGCTTCTTAAAAACACGTCCCCCTGGACCATAAACACTTGCATGATTAAACAAATGCTTTTACCGGAATAATGCCTGCCCTGCCACTGCAATGAAGAGTACTGTTCCAATTTCTCCAGACTTGATCAAGTGATTACTTTCCTCCGGACAATTCTGTTTTAAAATAGCTGAATGCATATTTTAAATTGCCTAGCAGTCTCTGCAAACTGACAGTCCATACCGTTTAAGCATATTTAGCTGAAGATATAATAACAGGGCCAATTATTGATAAAAAAAACGCCTGCTCCAAAAGCTTGACTCAAAACCCTTCACTTTGTTCCAGCAATTTAGCCCTGCCCATTCTTTTAGTCCTTTCTGATGCCTTTTCATCTGCCAGGAAACTGTCCTTTGTCTGTTGTAAAATGTGGTATTGACCGCAATGCAGATGAGTATTTTCTTCAGTTGAACTCTTCATAAAACGCAGGAATGAAACATTTTAAAATGTTTTCCTTTTGGTTTGGTTGTTGCCATGGCCACCTTAGTCACTGTCAAGTGGGTTATGTTTGTGCTATCATCCTCTTGAACAAGTGGGATGAATTTTTCATAAACTGGACCGAAGCAGAAATACTTCTGTTGTGAGGAGAGAGTGAGTTAATGACTTCAAATGCATTACAAAGAGAACCATGGAAACAACTCATGCTTGCATATTCCCATCTTAATGTCATGTTGTAAACATAGAAAATGAAACATTCTAGCATCACCCCTTTTGTTCTTGTGTCACCCCTTCAGTTTTAGCATCACCCCTTCAGGGTTTCTCAGCAGGTAACCTGTAGCTGTCTGAGCCCCCGCTCACCCCTTTCCCTGTGTTGTTATGTAGTACAGTAGGATTGTGGGCTGTCATGTAGTGCAGTAGGACTGGGGGCTGTCATGTAGTACAGTAGGATTGTGGGCTGTCATGTAGTGCAGTAGGACTGGGGGCTGTCATGTAGTACAGTAGAAATGTGGGCTGTCATGTAGTGCAGTAGGACTGGGGGCTGTCATGTAGTACAGTAGAAATGTGGGCTGTCATGTAGTGCAGTAGGACTGGGGGCTGTCATGTAGTGCAGTAGGACTGGGGGCTGTCTTGTAGAACAATAGGATCGTGGGCTGTTATGTTGTACAGCAAGATTGTGGACTGTTACGCAAAACAGCAGGATTGTGGGATGTTATGTAGTACAGTAGGACTGTGGGCTGTTATGTGGTTTTAGGAGTTTTGGAAAACATGATGGCAGTGGAAGTCGGTCAGAAGGGCACAATGAGATTTTCTGCCTAGGGCCCAGTCCCTAGAATTACCTCTGGCTGTTATTTAGTACAGTAGGATTGGGGGCTGTTTTGTAGTACAGAATGATTGTGGGATTTCTGTGCAGTTTCTCTGAGTCATGCTGATAAGCCCCTATTCAGAGAGGAGATGAAAGTAAAGGGGAGAATTCCTCAGTGCCTCCTTGTTGAGACAGAAAAGGGAAGATCAACCGTAGCCTTTGACAGCCAACCTGGTGAGCAGCACCATAGCCCCAGGCCACTCTCAATACTTCTCCCGCTCCCCTCTGACTTGGACAGGCACTCGTCACGACTGGTGCCCGGGGGGTTAGCCAAAATCAATCAGGGACAATGTAAACTGAGGGTTCTCAACATGGAAACTGCCCTTCAGTTCTACTACAGAGGTCGATAGCCAATTCGAAGCAGATGTGGCATTAGAATGCCTGTAGCCTTAACTCTGCATGGTGCAGCTCCTTCTGCTGTATTTGTGCATCTCTGGGGTGGGGGGGGTACACAAAAATCTGAGATCATATGCAGAGTGAAAATGCAGAGTGGAAGCAAAAATCTGCCGGGGAAATTGACTCTGCTTGCCAGGGGCAGGCTATTGGATTTGCTGACAGAAATCAAATGCACTCGGCACTGTGCTATATTGGGTTTTATTCTTTTAGGCCATTGATCACAGCCAGATTGATCATCACCCCAAGGGCCATGGTCTGAGGAGCACCACTGAGGAGCCAGTCCTGAAATGGCACAGTGCTTACTGAGGGGGTAGGTCCCAAAATAGAGAGGAATGCCTCAAAATGGGACCATCCTGATGGATGGTGGGCAGTCACAGCTTTGCTGTCCTATTGCATCAGCAGTTGTTTATGGTTTCAAACAGACAGGATCAGCTACAAGGCCTCTGCACGCATTTAACATGTTGGCATTATTATATTAGCACTGAGTATCACCGCTTCAGTTCCAGGCTGACATTTTCACATTAGAGCTCTCGTTCAGACACGTTACTGCTGCCAAGGAACACATTCTAGTCAACACTATTTCAAAATAATTGTGACTTGGCACCTAGCCAAGAAATATTTAACAATAATGATAAACACCCCTTTTAAAACCATCCACACATTATATTTAGCAAATCCAACATTCTCAATTTCACCTTCACATGGTGAATAAGAAAAAGGTTTAGCTGTAATATCCTAAATGATCCTATTAAACTCCGACAAAACAAGGTGATCAAAGTCCTAACTGCCATCTGCCTATTTCAGAGGCTCCCATGTTTTCTCAAAGAGAGAAAATCCACACTATCTCCTACTTAAAATCTGTAAATTGATCCCTCATTAAGAAACAATGAAAACACGCACTTATTGAATATGCATGTGTTAATGCGTTTTATTATTGATCAGATATGGCGGTTTGGAGGAGACTCCGTGCCTTTGTGTCCTGTCCACGGCCTTTTGGGGGTTTTTAAGCGTCTGTGCTTTTGGAATCGCCCTCACTGGGGCAGCAGGGCTGCAGCAGTTTGCACCGCAGAGCCCTGCCAAACAGAGACTGCGTGGAGCTCTACAGATTTCCTTTCTACGCTGCGTCACGTTCAGCCACTCCTCATCAGCTCAGCCTCCCCCCACAAACGCTCAAATTAATATGAGGTCATCGCATCCACCTCTGCATCACGGATGGCTACAAAAGGTCTTAAACGGTTTTCAAAAGCAGGACAATGTTTACAGAAAATATAGAATCACGAGCAGCAGAGTTTATTTTCATCCAGCAGACAGAGACTTAAACCATTAAGGTTAAAAGCACTCTGTCGGTAGAATTTACTCGTGTGTGAGCATTGCGCCCCTCCGTATACAGCGGGACACAAAGTGCCATGCAGCAATGCAACTGCAGTTTGTTTTTCATTCATTTACTGCTACAGCAAAGTTAACATGGTGCTATAAACCTCAAAAGGAAAATGCAGAAAGGGGTGTGTTGTGTTTACTTATGACTGCGCATATCACACAAAAATATTTCCTGTTTCCAAAATAAATGCAACGCAATTGAGCTTGCTTGTTTGTTTACTGCACTGTGATAACATGCCCACAATTTGTTGCACCTTTAGCAGAACGAAATAAAGAAAAAACCAAAGAGGTGAATTCACCAAAAACCTAGCTTACAATAATATTACAATACGAGTGAATAAACTTTGCTATAAAAACCATACAGTTTTCATAACTGAACATAATTCAGAGAGTTATTTATGAATATTTATGATCACATTAATGATTCCTCCTGTTCCTCCACTGACTCTGAAGATTTCAGTGCTACACTCAGGGGCTCTGGGGCTCTCTGGAACCTGGCATGCTGTCAAGGCCGGAATGTCCTGACAAGCACCCTGACAGACACTTTTTCCAAATTTCCAAATTGGAACTGTGGGCACTGGGAGAACCGCTCTTGTGTGACACCATGTTAAATCACCTCTGAGTCACTGAATGGAGCACCCTGCAACAACTGTCCGGCTGGCCGGCCAGCCCACACTCCTCAGCATCCCTTTAGGGCCAAGCCATCAATCTCCTCTGCTGACCTGCCCAATACCAGCCAATCTTCTCCTGCCAGAGCACACATGCCCCAATTCTTTCATTTACCGCCTCAACACACACAGCCAAATTGGCTGAACCCTCCACCCCCCACCCCGAGTCATGTAGGCAAAGAACCAACGTTTTTTTTTTTTTTTTTTTAATCAAAGAGCCAAAGCGGAGTGCAGTCAATATTCGAATAGCGTGTAAACAATTATGCTGGGCTGTTAGGCTGAATCAAGGCTTTTGGTGGTGAAATGTGTACAAGTTCTTTAGAAATCAAGAGGGGAGGCAGTTAGAGGGACACGTATGTCTGGATGCCTTCACACTGCCAGTGGTGCCCTGGACAACAGGAGGCAATGAGTCTGGGCCAGAGAGAAAGGTGGTCATCCGGTCGCAGAGCATTAATTATCTATTGCCAGGATACTTGTTGTTGTGTAATGGAACAGCTGCGGTGTGATTGCTCAGTCTCCCCAGCTTATTAGTGTGAAAGGCTGACCAGCGTACTAATTAGGCCAAAGAAAGAGTGCACTTCCTCCTACGGTGCACTGCAGCAAAGCTGCATGTGCAGTGCGTTCAGCGGGAGCATAGCTAGGGTCTGAGCACAAGGCGGAGGCAGAGCACTCTCCAGGACCTTCTGACCAAATAACCTTACATTTTCGATTTTAAAATAGCTGATATCCAGTAATAAATACAAATACAAATCAGGTATCAGTTAATGAACCAATCAAACCTACTGTATATTCAATAAAGCAGAAGTGTTTTGAAAGACCAAAAACGGAAAACAGGTTGCATGTTGCCATCAAGGACAGCGAACGTCACTCTCTGTGCATTGATCGGTGAATGTTCCAGTCCCACTTCCGACAGATCTCTTTAAAGATCTTTACACTAGGCCTATATTCAGAGATAAAAGTTCAGACGTGGCAGTCTGCAACACCTATTCGAAGCTAATGTAGACATGGCGGAATACAACGCTATAATATAAAAAAATATTACAGCGATCTAATGTTACTAAACACACAGTTTAAGCACGACATTTGTTTTTTCCAGCTCTTCTAATCTAACAGAGGGATTACAGACGTTTCACTCACCAAGCTGTTGTCTCCATTTCGTCTGATGTAGCCCAGTTCCTGCTGTAGTTTGATGTAGTGTTAATTCCATCATCATCAATAGAACAAAATAAAAATCCAGACAGTTGCACCAACGATGTCCTCCTGTGATAGCTCTACAGGCTAGTACTGCTAGCACTAGCAGAAATGGTTTTTCCACGCCATCATGGCTGCCATACAAGCATGAGAAGAAATAAGTTGTAATTATAACTCGGAATGAAATCAAACTTTTCTTGTTCTCTCCCTCCATTCGTTTTGTCGCCCCGATTTGAACTAACGTTCGATTTGGAAAAACACACATTTCCCTTGCAACCAGCTTGTAAGAGCATGAGAAGGCAGCAGACGGAAGCCCAGACGGATGCATGTCGTCAAATATAACATGATTTTAAAAATTATTATTAACGAAATGGACCACTTGACATTGAAAAGGCATGTCTAAACAATTCTTGAATACCTTTAATTAATAAATAATCATAAAAAAAACTTATGGTACTGTACCAAGCATAAGCGCGAAACTAGATAGGCTAATCGGCGTTAAGTAGCCTACTCTTTCATATGCAAGTACTAGGCTATTAGTAAGAATTTGAACGGTAAGAATTCATTTGACACATCAACAGATAAGGAAATTTCAACAAATTTACAAAATACATTTTTTAAGACCTTGGTCCCTCCCGTACCCTCACCGAAAGCCAACAGCAGTGGACTGTAGATGTCGGTGGCAGTCCCACTGCTAGCTCTACTAGTCTTATCTACAAGCATCAGATCTCTCGAGAATTATCTCAGTGACTTTGCCTATAATTTGGGATCTATTATCAACATATGTTTACCTCATTTGGTGCGTAGCCTGTGTGTGTGTGTTTTAATTTCTGCATTCATTCATGGCTACTGTGATGCCATGTCATGATGTAAGCAATGTCAGTGAGATTAAAATGGGTATGATCTTATCCATAATGCAATTGTAAGAGAGTTGACTGCATTGTTTTAGAGACAGAGTAATTATGGAAAGTGCTGGCCCCACGAGCATCTTCAAGTTGCTTCCGCTAAGTCTTCACTTGAAAATTCCTTGTCCTTAATTAGGATATGCTAATTTTTCTGGACTTTGTTGACAGTGAGCAAGATATCATTGAGAGAACAGAATTGGTCTCTTGGCAGTAGTGTTGGGTAAGTGGTTGATGGGTGGGGGAGCTGGACCAGGTGTGGGTGGGTTAGGACAGAATCATTTCGCTTATTTTTCCAGTGAGGTTTATACTCAAAAAACACCTGGCTGTGGAATTTCAGCAGCTATGCTGTAGTGTACTCATAATGAACTCACTCAGATCTCACTTCCTTATGTATTGTAGGGCTGTTGTGCAATTAACATGTATACCTTTTCTCATTCAAGAGCTATGTTCCAATCTTTCAAAATAAAAACACAATATATATATATTTTTTGCAGTGGCAATGTCATTCAGTCACTTCTGACTAAATTAGCAGAATTGTATTAATCTGTTATCAAGTTAAAATGTTCTCAGTTGACTGCATCTCTGTTAGAGCCCAAGGGTATGCACAAGAAGAACAGTTCCCATTTTGTTAAAGTGCTACTGCTACTATTTCTAATACTCCTACAACTATTGCTAACACTGATATTTACTAGTAATTCTGCTACTACCTTAGCATAATACATGCAGAAGTCATACATGTGCAATTCATTCCTTCTGGTTTCATTTAGTGAATAGTATAAATGACTAAAACCAGTGCTATATTGATTCAGTAATGTCATCTGTTAGTCTGTTTGCTTACATCTTGCAATTGCACATTTTCAGTGTGTGTGTGTTCATGTGTGGAAAAAAACAGCAATGTGCTCTATATGGCTTATTCTCTATATAAAACCACATAGTAAAGTGGATCAAAGCAATGGAATGGTAAACTACAGACATTCTTGGGACATTGCCTCTTGTTTGGTCCTCTATCTGTCAGTTATGTTTTGGTTGGTTATGATCTTTAAAAATCCAAATGTTTCTGAACAAGAAACTTGCACGTGTCTCATTGCTAATCTCTTACTGACTTACTTTTGTGCTTAAGTACTATGCTGTACCAACTTATTTTCTGTTTGAGGTCAGGAAGGAATACTCCCTTTCTGAGGAAAATAAACTCACCTAACCTAACCTCAGTATTTCTTTGCAACATTTGATTATGCCTTTACCACAGCGTTTCTGTCATTTGCTATGATAGAAACAGAATGGTGCTGTTTGTTTTCACTGTGGACAATGAGAAGTATGATGGGTATAGAGTTCTGCTGTTGTAAGCAACACAAGCAACAATCTCAAATGACTGCGGATCTGTCTGCACAACTCAGATTGTCTGTTTCAGGTGTTCAGTCCAACATTATGGACAGCTGATATTGTCATTAAGTTCAAAAACCCTATATAATTGCTCCAAGCAAACAAAGTCCACCCCAACCCCGTCAAATGCAAGCTTCATGGCTCCACCTTCTCTCCTGAATTAAATTAACCAAGTGTCTGGGTTTGCTTCACTCTTGGTCTGTAGCTGAATATCAGGCACAGATATAAACACATGTCACATTGCCATGGGAAACTGTCAGTGCAAGATGTTTCGGCTGAATGCAAATTAAGGGTTGAAAGAGGGTCCTCTCTAATCTAATACGTGTGTGTGTTTGTATACGGTTTTCATTTTCAGAAAGCAAAATCTGCATCTGCTTCACCTCTCACCATGAGTAATAGACACAGGGACAGAGATGAGAAGACACTGCTGGGTGATATACGAGCCCACCAATGCCCCTATATCCTGCTGCACCATTCAGCACCCAGTGCAGGTAGCACTGTTCACCCAGTGAGCCTGTCTCATTCTGCCACCTTGCACAGCCCTGATTGGATTGGATATCTGGGACATTACTATTCGTTACAATTCAAAACCATAAACACTTCATGCTGCTTGGGATCTTTGTAAACTTCAATAAATCTATATCGCGTCCACTGAGCCTCACAATACTGTTTATCTAGGTGCGTGTGATTGAAATCTCTTTGCCATTTTACATGTTGCTGATATAAAAAAGAATAAACAGTGTATTTTTCTTTTATTAAGGATATACACTAATGTGACCAATGTCACTGGCCTGGCTGTTAAAACATGATTCTGAAAGACTGAATTCAGCATCATTATGCTGAGTTTGCAATATGCTGTACCTATGTATATTTCAGGGGAATGTGCATTTTGTTGCTGCAAGCAAATGTACTTTAGGTAGTTATGACTGCAGATGACTCACCCTTTTGCTTGTGTGCAATCTGCAGCAAACTCAGCCCCAGAAACACTTCAGTGACCTTGATTCCACAGTAGGGCTTGAGACATAGCCCTTGGCAGAGAAAGGTGTACGCTGGCATTGACTAAGGACTGTGAGAGCCCTGTTTCAAAACATCCACCCCGTGTTCTTTGCAGGATTCTGAGAATAACGCAAACCCCAAAGTCCGGAATTGCTCCATACCCACCTTCCCCAGAGCCCCTTGTAACAGAGGCCAACATTTATGGCCTTTCTCTGTCTGGCACGAGAGACAGATCGTCCTTACGATGCCCGATTCTGCACTTTGTCACAGTGGCCCGAGAGCAAATGTCTCCCTTAAATACAGGGCATGGTGGAAATAAAAGTCATTTTTAAAAATAACTTTGTAAAAACTTAAAAAGTGAAATATATTATTCATGTGATTTAATAGACTTTTCTACAACTAGTTTAAAGTTTGGTGGGAAAGACTGGAAGCGCGGATTATAAAAGCTTGGATAATGGCTGCCATAAAGCAGTGAAAATGCCTCTTGTCCAGTGGTCCCCTTAGGCCAGCATGGAATCAGATTTAATCAAAAAGCATGGGCAAAACATCTCCCTAAACTTTAATTCAGTTTCGCTCAGCTCATTTCACATATAGGGGGTGGTGAAGGGAAAATAAATCTCTCGCCCCAAGATTCCGGCCGCCATGACAACATTGCTTATCGAAGTGTGTACGGCCTGTATCATTAACCACACAGCTTCAGCCGTACTCTCGGTCATTGATTTTACATTACTTTACTTGTTCTTTAAGCTGTGTGGGTAAAGGACATAGGCTGTGTATGGATATGTTGATATGTTGGATATGTTGACAGGGGCCCTCAGTTTGACCTCAGTCCTAATGTAGCTTCAAGAGGCTTAGACAGAAGTAATCTGTACCCGCACACAGCCACCGGGAAAGGCACAAACAGTAGTCGTGTGCATTCGGCTGTGTTATATTAGAGCCGTGGCCAGGGGGGTCAGTGAACCGCAGACCGCCTTCCCATTGCCGGATAAACAGTGTCGCTGGCTGGCGTCAGCGTTACACAGTGCTGGGTGCGCGAGCCGCCTGGACTCGAGGTGTGTGACTTATCTGCGGGATTACTTCAGTGACTGAGATATCCCAACGGCTCCCTGAGCAGGAACACGATGTCGGAGTGAAGCCCAGCCTGCTTCCTTCCTCTTCTGCAGAGGGGAGAAGATAAAACAAATTAATATGGAGAAAACTAAGTTAGTACCATCTTGAATGTCTGTAGGTCTGATGTGGTTATGTGGACATGCCAGTGTATATTTTTAAAAGCTTCTCTGTGGACATGACCAAGAGGAACATTGCCCTGGCATGATAAAATGAAACATGCCTGCAATTCCGTTTGTGTGGCGGATGCTAATTTACTTCTCCATCCAATGTAGCCTATATACTGTAATCCTCTTTGCTTACGACATGCATTTTTTCCAGTTCCTAGTCACATTCATCTACCACCTCATGATACTCTCCGCACTGGTAGTAATTCAAAGGACACAATGTATTCTCCTTCATTTTCTCAGTTGTTTTTTTATATAATAATGAGGCCTAATAATAATTTCCTCTGTCACTGAATAATGCTGGCATATGCTGTTTAGGTTTGGGATAAAATTATGTGCAAGATGTTATTAATGGCATTCAGCAGATGCTCTTATCAAAAGCAACTTACACAACTATGAGCCTTTCGTACATAGTATCCATTTTTACAGCTGGATATATACTGAAGCAAGTCAGACTAAGTACCTTGCTTGAGGGTACAATGAATGTGTCCTACCTGGGAATTGAGTTACAAGCCCAGGTCCCTACCCATTATACTACACTGCTGCCCTACAAAAATGGACCATATGCGAATATTATATGGAGCTTTTTATTTTACTGTGAGAAGAGATTATCTGCACTGGAAGTAAACTTTCCAGCCCTCTGGCTGACTGCCCACAAAATATAAACTTGCTAAATTCCTTCACATACTCAGTCTCTAAAGAAAGTGTCTGGCCCAGTAAACAAGTAGAGGGATAATACTGACAATACATCCTCAGCCCATCAAATCTCTGACTGTTCAAGGTTCTAGGCTATGTAAAATAAGGTTCAGGTGTAATATGGATAGATGGGATAGATAGATAGATTATTTTATCCATACTGTCCCAATGGCCCGCTGACACCACTTTCAGCAGAAATAAGGTTTTCCTGCCAGGTCTCCTATACAAGTACTAACCAGAACCAGTCAAAAAACTCTCAGCTGGCTGAGCATTGCCTACTATTATCACAATGATAACTGAACACAAGAGAACCGGATAGTGGAAGAACCACCAGTGAGGTCTGGAATAAGGAGTTTCATAAAGGATCATTTTTATTTGCACGAGAAACAGTCAAACACGCCGGTGAATGTTCATTATGATCAGACTGCTGAGGGAGGGGAATGGAAAATCTCAGCCAGAGAGCAGCTGGTTGTGAATGCTGGCGTATGTCAGCACATCTCTAGGGGATAGAATTTTTCTTCATTTCATTCTCCTCCTTGCTGCAGACTGTTTCAGAATTTCGCCTGTCTTATGCAACATCTGCTTGGATAACTCTGTCTAAAGTTATTCTGAGGCTATACAGTTATGTGTCACCCTCTGAATGATAAAAAAAAGACTTTGCCTTAAAACCCATGTCAAACACTGTCTGGTAAATTAATCAGACACATCTCTTAACAGAGACAGGAAGGAACTTGGTGTCATTACAGTTATGAATTACAAGAGTTATTTATTGGTTAATTGTACCTCCTATGTTAGCAAAGCCAGCCAATACTTTTTCTACTTGGATTATTGAGACTAAGCAACATAACATGTTCGGGGGAAAGTGCTATTTTGCAGGTGTTGCATTGCCAGTAGAGGTTGCTAGAGAGCAATGAATGGGAAAGTGCAACCCTGTAATGACATTTCTGGAGTGCCCCATCACCAGTTGAAAAATGAGCCAGCTACATTCAAACTACACTAGAATGGTCATCTTAGCCCTGAAACTCCATACCTTTATCACCACTGGGGTGCATGGCTGTTCTTTTTGTCTGGCTATACTGCCATTCTATGGAAACACAGGGGCAATTCAGACATTGCAAGCAAAGCTTTCTGTTATCCATTATGTAGTATTCTGCATTAAAAAGAGCACAGACATATGTTTTGCGGAAATGATTAAATAAAGGTTGAGAATGCATAACTAAAATTATGTATATATTTCATGTTTGAAAGCTGTAAATGAACACACACACACAAACACACACAGAATGACGTCAACAACAATCAAGTAATTAACTGACTGAATAATCAATACCAGTGGGTATAATCACTTTGAACAACACTGGTGTTTTGCTGCTATGTATCAAACGAGACACATTACAGTTCCCTTCCTGCACATTGACAGTACAGGAACTGTAGTTCTTGGCAGATGAAAAACAAAAATGTATCATTTTTATATGATAGTTATTTTATTTTTTGTACATTTGCAATGTAATATTTATTTATGGAATTCCATGGTATAAACAGAATAAATCATTAACAACTCTCCTTGTGCACTTCTGGGGTGGGAAAGGTACTACTACTCGGGTATGCGCATCAGAACCACAAGGTAACACATCAGTAAGCAGTGTCATGTATGTGCTGGATTCTCTGCCTGTAGGAACTGTGCGCAGCCTAGCCATCGAGAATGAAGTGGAACTTGTTCAAGAAGAAGCCAGAGGCCATTGTGGGGCCAGAGCCCACCGGCACCAGCACCATGACGATGACCCCTGCCCCCGTCGTCTCCACGGTGGCTGACAACTCGACAGAGTCTGAAGGGCCCCTGAACAAGAATGACGTCTTTGAGGAGATCAAGAACAAGTTTCTTAATGAGATTGACAAGATCCCATGTGAGTGCACCCCCCTCTCCAACCAGAGATCAATTATATTTCAATTTAATGAATTCAGAAAATTAATTGAAATTAAATTCATGATCTGAACAAAAATTCCTGAGAACACTATAGCCATTATCAAGTCTTTTCCTGAATTTAACTGGAAGTAAACTCAACCCTGTTTCTTACGCTACTGTGTAGAACAATGACATTGTATCACAGGAAGCGACAAATGACTGTGCGATTAGATTTCCCCATTTCCCTGGGAACCATTGAGTCTCATTATTGTAAATTAAAACCCTTTTGGTGCTTGTGTTGGACTCAGTGCAATAATGACATCTATGTCCTCCTCATAAACATTACTTACATAGCATTGTGTAAGTACCAAAATACACTCTCAAAAAAGGGTTTCAAAAGGCTCCTGTTTCTCCATAGAGGAACTTTATCAAGTTCACAGGTTCTTTGTCTGAGAAAATGGGTTAATCTGGGTGGTTTCACACTTTTCACACCTACCATAGAGGGTTCCATAAAGAACTAAAGGGGGTTCTTCTATGGAAACAAGCCAAAGAACCCCCTTTTCTTACCTTAGGGTAGGAATAAAGCAGACCAGTCTGTTCCTTTTCTGTGATCAAATGCTACCTTGTGGGCTGCAAAATTGGGGTCAACTTCAGTTCAGTCAATTAATGAAATTAATTGGAATTCAATTTATTAATTGAAAAATTAATTTAATAATTTTATATTTAAATATATTAATTAAATTCTAATTAATTGTCTGAAAATGACTGACTTGAAACTGAAATGACCCTAACACCAGCGTCCTGTGAGCTCGGTTTTTAACTCTTTTGTTCCCCTCGTGCCTCCCAGTGCCACCCTGGGCCCTCATCGCCATTGCCGTGGTCGCCGGCCTCCTCATCCTCACCTGCTGCTTCTGCATCATCAAAAAGTGCTGCTGTAAGAAGAGCAAGAAGAAAAAGGGGAAGAAAGGGAAGGGAGATATGGGCATGAAAAACATGAAGGGAGGAGAGGTATGGCACGCACCCCCCAGTGGCCCAGACACACCCCTAAGCCCCCCCTCAGGGCTCAAACAGCAGACATACTTTGCATTCCAGGGCCTATGGCTTAATCCACTCACAGTTATGTAACTCCCACATGGAGACTGATCAAAAGATTCTGTTCCCATGCATATTTTTGTTGGTCTGGTTTCCAGTGCAGTGGACATGAGGTATCAATTACCGTAGGATTCAGCAGTGGAGTAGGGATAAGAGAGTGCAGGATTAGACTGAGCCAATTGTATTTGGGCTGATTTGCATTCATGCTCGTTTCCCTTCACATATCGGGAAGTTGGCCCTTGACCTAAGCATGCTAAAAAAGCTCTAGAAGTGCTGCGTTTGTCCACTGCTTGACAGCACCATTTGGATGAGGGATTGGCAATCTAATGCAGATGTCTGAATCGGTGGCATTCTCAAATCAAAGTCATGTTTTTTGTGATTTAAAATTCATGGGATATGAAAGATTTAATAGGTCACTCGCGAGTTGGGAGAGCAGGAAAGCTAGCTGCAGGAATGCCCTGCTCCACCCCAGCCCCGCCTTTTCCTTTTCCATTTCCTCTTCTCTGATATCCCATATTTGTGATAAATGTGAGTGTCGTACTTTCTCGTGCTTTGGGACCCAGGTGAGAAATGGCACACTTCGCTGCGCTGGGTGTAAAGTAATGTGAGGGGTGTGAGAGCAATGCAATGCTTCCAAATGCAGTTTCGGCAAATTAATTATGGTTCCTGTACCGAGCTAGACACAGGCTTTAAAGCAGCGCCAGGTCTCATGGATCAAAAGAACAGGGCACTAGCAAATTCAGCCAGAAAATAAATTCTGCATCAAAGAGAAAGCATGTTAGCTGATGTCATTAACATCCTCAGATCACCGATTGAACTAATTACAAATTTCCGATGAATGTCCGTGCACGGAAAATGGCCGAAATATGGAAATAAGACCGATAAATCACGGCGGCGGGAGCAGTGCCGGTGTGCCATTTCTCGGCTGCGGCCCGCGGTGTCGTTGACTGGCTCTGTTGTTGTGTTTTCTTTGGCTGGTGTCTGTGGGTTCAATCTCTCCCTCTCTCTCTGTTCTCCTCCTCCTCCTGCTCTGTGTCTTTTGTGTGCGCCGTGTGTCTTGACTGCCGCGGACCCCTCTGCTCTACGGTAGGTGGACGGCCCGCGGCGCCCCTCGGTGGCGGCGGGGCGCAGTGCGAGCTGAGGCGAGGGGGCTGATGGGAATGGAAGCCGTGGCATCCTGAGCCTTGTGGGCTTACGCTCGCTGCTGATGCTTGGGGCCGATGAGAGCGCGGAGCTGCTTCTCATTTCATATGTTTGATGTGATATGCCGTGCAAGTTGGCACGCCTCGGAAAATTGAGGAGCAAAAAAGAAAAAAGAAAAACAAAAAATGATATTTGAAGCTTCTTAACTGAAGCTGGAAACTGCCTCAGTTTTTTAAGAATATCAGTGCAGTTTTGAATTAATGTTATTGTTTTGGATGAAGATGCACAAAGTGAAACACTTGTGTTCACTAACATGCATGTATGAAGGACATGACTGGCTATTTGTCAAGTATGGTGGCACACCCCCTAACAAGGATTTCTGAATATCCTGCTAGCATATATTGGTCATCTATGGGACAGTAGATACATTGAAAATATGTTATTCTTGATTTTTCCTGACAGTTGGCAAGGTAGCTCAAGACAATGCTGATTTTGCAATAAAAAACCTTCTGCAATATAAACTGTGAACATAGTGTTTTAAAATATAAATGGCACTATTATAATAATCTCCATAGCAGTGACCTCTGCTTGGATAATCAACTGAATTCACATGTCCAGAGATCACAATCAGACAATGCCACCTGTACTTCTGACAAATCCCACACCTGTCCTTCCAGTCGATGCCGAGGAATGACCACAACCTGACTTGAGAGTAACTTTCCCAGCTGACCCATGGTATAAAATACAAAAGCAATAGAGGAGAAAATAGTATTTCAAAATCAGAGATGTTTCCTGTCGCAGTGGGATTCAAATGGTTCATGTGAGAACTATTCCTTTTTTAAAGTATTAATCTGCCAACATAACAACAGATACCGCTTCTGTACACATTATGGATGTCTGATAAGGGTAATATCCTTGTTTTATGTTTTTTATAATTTGGTTTATAACACAAAATGAGTTTTGAAAATATCCAAAACATGTTTTCTTTCAGGGTAAAGTAACTTGGTTTTCACTGGTGAAGAAATGTTTCCGGGTTTAAGGTAGATAGCAAGATTATAAACTTTCCTTGTTTTTGATAAAATAGATTCTATTACAAAAGGTTTGGCAAGCAGGTAAGCTGTGTTTGAGGATACAAAGCTGATACTTTAAGTCTTGTATCTGCTGTTTTTCCACCATGCTTTGCCTTCAGACATATTGTAGGGCAAGAAGGACTGTGTAACACCTGCCTCGCGAGACTCTGCACCAGTAGAGTTAAAGAACACATTTTTAAGGAGTATTTTAATTTAATTCTTTTCCGGATGGAAACGAGATGGCTAAATCCAAACTTCACTCTGGTTATGACTCATCTATAGAGGCCTGGGCCATCAATGTAGATGGTGAATTCGCTATGAGCTACCCTATAGCAATAAGTTACCATATAGTTAACTTAATGTGATATTAAAATAAAACACACAAGCCCCCATATAATCACAAACTCCACAAATCAGATAACCCATAAGTAAGTTTTAGGGGAAATTGTTTTACTTCACGTACCCTTTGTTACCAATGAAAGAAAACTTTCCTAATACACACACATCTAAGCAAATTCACAACATCAAAATGTTCACAAATGGCTGTAAAAAAACCCCATTGGCGCGCTTGAGTCAATCCCCTGGCAGGCTCTCTCCAGGGTACGAGCCATAGGTACGAGCACACATAGGTACGAGCACAGTCTGTCCTCTCAATTGTACACATTCGGCTGCGCATGCGCCCGCCGTTAAGTCTTCCCGCAACTCTCCAAGGCTCCAACTCTCACCAAGAAGGTTCTGAACATCTTTCTTTTCTCTTAAAACACTCCAACCCAGACATCAATTTAAAACAATGTAACAAACTAAAAATGCAGCATCACTCTCAGACTTTTGACACTACGTGACTTCTTGTTTTTCTGTTTGAGCTGTGTGTGTTACCAGTTCCTTGGTTATATATATGACAGTTTGAAAAAGATATTTTTTCTATCAGGGGTACAGAGAAAATTACACATTCGGTTGGATGTCACCTTAAGGCTGCCAAACATTTATTCATAACAGGGTTGTTTAATCTAATTTACATGAAGTCAAATCTTATTTGCCATTTTTGACTTGAAAAAAACTGACGAAAGAGTTGGAAAGGATATAGAAGGCCTGTGTTTTCACTGCTCCTGCAGTCAAGGCACACTTTGTTCTGTCGCTTGTCCCGAGGGATGCACAGAGAGTGTTATCAGCCTGTCTTTATCTATTTAGGACTGTGCTGCGGAACGTAATTTATTAAAGGAATATTGGAATTTAGTATATCCATCACAGGCTCGAATCATCCCCTGAATTGAATTTGCATTCTAATTCAAGGAGAGAGCCACTCAGACAGGCAGGGTTCAGGGGATTTTTATTATTATTTAGCTTATATTTCTTTGCATAGATTATTTTTGTATGCAATACATTACAAAGCTTTTTATATGTATCACTTGCTGTACATTCTAGTCGCATTATGTGATACAATACAGTGACTATGTGAAAATAGAGTGATCTTTTGATATTGTTCAGACTGCATTGTTATTGCCAGAACCTAAAAATACACTTGTGTGTGCTTCAGACAAAGACAGTTTGTGATGGGACGTTACATTAACTCTGCAAAAGTGACACATTTCTCTGGATGATGGAAGGCAGAGGGAGGAAATTGATGGGCTGTTTGAAGTTGAAATAAGATTCAGCATTGTGTCCACTCAGTCGGGTAAAGCTGCAGTCTCTCTGCCACCATGTCATGGTGTAGTGCTGACCCAGGACTTTTCTGTTTCCTTCTGAGCTCAATTTGTCCAGTGGTGAAGTTGAGGAGGCGGATTAACACTGTAGTCAGTGCCATACAGAGTTGGAGGACAAATGGGTTTGTTAGCTCGGTCTCTGTGTTATTCCTTTTCTGCTGGCTAAAGACAGGGATCATTTCATTTGTGGTCTTATTGCTTACTTCCTTTGTTTATATTTATGAATATCTGATCTACATGGTCCAGGCACTCAACATTAGTCCAGGTTGAGTTATGCAGTGAGCCACAGCAGTTCTGTTCAACAGGTCGTTCATTTATTTTACACAGATCGAGTTTCCTCACCCAAGTAAAAAAAAAAAAAAAACCCAAACAAATACATTGAATATCCCAAAATGTGTCACCTAAGGAAAGTGTGAAATCAAGTCATGTTGCAAGCATCCATCACCAAATGATTGCGCTAGTGACAGCACGTGAGTGTCCTGGCACCCGGGCGGAGTCAGGTAAGCCGGACGATTGGCAGGTAGGTGCTGTGACTGACCTGGCAGAGGAACTCCAATTGCGCAGCATGCGGTGGTGCGGGCCTCTGCAGTGACCTCTGAACCCTGACCCCCCCCTCTGTCCCTCTGGTCTACCGCTGCAGAAACAACAGGATGACGACGATGACGATGATGCAGAGACAGGGCTGACTGGAGATGAGAAGGAGGAAGAGGAGAAAGAGGAAGAAAAGCTTGGGAAGCTGCAGTACTCCCTGGATTATGACTTCCAGGACAACAAGGTATGTGTGGGAAAAAAAGAGGACCTTCCAGGGGGTGTTGAATTCTTGCAGAACAATCAGAATAAATTACGGAAGGACCATTGTTCTTTCTCCTTTCTGGACTGTCTGCTCTTCATAAAATTGTTTTGTGGTTCTTTGTTTTTTCCCTACAGGAACTCTTAATACTCAGTACTGTTACCCTCTCCAGCTTAGTTTGTCTGATGTAATTCAGAGAGCCAAACAAAAAAGTAACAACTTGTAAAGTAAGGCTGGACAAGTAGTAATTTATAAAAAAATTAATTGAAAAAACTTTAAAGTACAGACTGTCTTGTTTTATCTTTTTCATTTTTTTTGAAAAAGATGAAGTCTTGGGCTAATATAAATTTCTGAGAGAAAAAAAAACACTGGCCTATATGCAATATAAACAGAAAGAAGTGATGTTCTGAAAGTGTGTCCTGTCTTTAAGCGGCATGACATATTTATGACACTGCTGCAGATTGATCCTCCCAACTATCTCAAGTAATCTTCAGTATAAAAAAGCCATTGTCTTTATATTTCTCCTTCAAAGTTTATTTTTTCCTTTAAAGAGGACATAAATCAAGTTTGTGTAGTGGAGATTTGCTCTGTGTCTTGTGAAGAGAGAATGGAGCATCCAAGGGCAGGAGATGCCCTCTCCCTGCTCTCTCTCTCAGGCAGACTCACTGACCTGTTTGGCCCCTCTTTCCAGCTCACCGTGGGCATCCTCCAGGCTGCCGACCTCATTTCCATGGACGCGGGCGGCACATCCGACCCCTACGTGAAGGTCTTCATCCTGCCCGACAAGAAGAAGAAGTTTGACACCAAAGTACACAAGAAAACTCTCAACCCTGTCTTCAACGAGTCCTTCGTATTCAAGGTAAGCTGACAGATTTGCTCTTCTCGTGTGTGTACTAATGTCCAATGCATTGCATTAAGTAAGACAAGTGAATTTTTACCTTTACGTCAGATGTCTTAGAGGAGATCTGAATGCAGTCTCATAGGAGATTCTATGGGGGTTTGGATGCTATGGGCCCTACTAGAGAGGGAAGTGTAAATATGCCTTTCATATGCATGTAGGCACTGTACCGAGGTGGCTATGCAATATCACATAGGACAGACTTGTTAGCACTCGCTTACTTTAAGGTGAGATTTACAAGATTTCCCCCCTACATTTCCCTCCTGATTTCTGTACAGACAAAGTCAGCTGTCCATAAGGAAGTCACATTCTGTGCTGTCTGGGGTTAACATGATGCAATTTGGAATGCTCTGCTATGTATGTAACTACTCCATACGTCATAGAACGAATCAAAGGCGCTGACCTTGAACAATACTTTTTGAGATCTCTAAAACCTGCTTATATCCAGTCCTGTGGAGCTAAACTGTAGGAAGCTCATAACATTTAAAGGAACAATATATATCACCCAATGTGTGCACTTTCATATTTTTTGGCTGTGTCATGTGAATCAATAATTCTCCAAGTGCTGATTGTGCGATTCAGTAATATGCTTCTGCTGAAATATTATTGCAGTATATGGCATACTGTACAGTGGATGTGCTAACAGATCTATGGAATTAGTCATGTGGGGAACCTCGCTCAGAGATCCTTAGAACCTGAGATGAAGGGGGGAAAACACAAAATTCCATCAATTAATTATATGGGGAAATGGACATGATGAAGAGTTGTTGTACTGTTAATTATTATATAGATGTAAAAGATTAAAATAATTACAATATGAATTAAAAAAGACCAAATGAGGCTACAGAGCCAGAGCAGAAAAAGGAGTGGCAGGAAGCATTCTAAAGGACATTCAGTAATGCAGTCAACAGCATAACAGTGCCATGGTCAAGGTAGTGAACATTAGTTAGGTTATTTAAACTTTGCTGGTTGATTTCCTGTTAATCATACCAAATCCCTGGCCAAATTAACATTCACTTTACATCGAATTACATACTTCGATGAGCCTGCTACCTTTCAAGCTAGGTGTTTGGTATGATAACATAGAGTAATGACCTTTGCTACATACAGTAACTAGAGATATGTTCCTTTAGGCTATTTTTTGTTGTGGCAGTACCAAACTAAAAACACCTTGTACTCTGAAAAAAATGTTTCATTGGATAAAATTAACATTTTTACTTAAATTTGTTACATCTTTATTGTTTAGGTTTTCTCCATTTAAAATTTCAGTTTCATTTGAATGAAGCATTTTTCCCAATTTATTATTTAATATTTGTTGAAACTGAACAGATGCATGATTTTGACAGTTCACCATAATGAAGTATTGGGCCAATTTATTTGATCTAGTTTTCCTGTAGCCTGTCTAAGTTTATAATGATAACTGTAGCCTATTTTAGCTACATTCATATACCCATACACTTGACAAAAGCATAAAACATATTTTGAAGTTTTGCATTCTGTTCATTACTTTGAATTTTAAATGCCAATGATAACTTGTAACCTCAATACCTTATGAAATACATCTGACAAAATTACTAACATCACTAAATAATTTTTTAATACCTACTGCCTACGTGCCATAATGAATAAATCTCAGGATATTGAAATTGGGACCACTGCATAGGCTTACTGACCCATGTCTGCTAAAATTCTGTAGGCGTATGCACATTTTGAAATCCCAGTTGTTTTTAATATAGCACTGTACCTTGTCAATGACCCTCCCAAAAGACTGTCAAAATACTCACATTATATCCTGGCAAAGTGTATTGCCACTGTTGAATGACAAATTAATTATTTTATTCAAATCTGTTTCCCCATTGAAGTCAGTGGAGCAGTCGTTCTGTGAGACCTGATGTCATGCCGTCTTCTTCATGCTCTATGAGTCATTCTAGATCATCCCTGAGACAGGAGTCTCATGGTGTGTGCAAGGCAAGCAGCTGCTACCAGGGCCCATTATCAACAAGGTTCAGGGTGCATTAGCAGCCGAAGCATGTGCATGAACAGCCATGTTTGGCCGACAATAAAATGGTGCCTCTACACTAGTTAGATAAGGATAGCACCCCCCCCCCCCCCACCCCCCAACTCATCCTGCCCTATGCCAACATGGCTGCTCGATCATAAGGACATCAAGAACAACGCCTTTCTGCTGCTTCTGGGAGGAACAGTGCACTCACACACAGGGAATCTGACATAGAGCAAATTGTCAGACAGTCCTGAATGGTGGTCCTGTTGGAGGGGTTGAACAGGGTAAAAATCTCCATTTAGCAAAATGAATATAAAAAATGAAATGGAAATGATTTTTGCAGCCATGGCTCACTGCTTGCTCTTGTCTGTACTCCAGATTCCCTACCAGGAGCTTGGGGGGAAAACCCTTGTGATGTCCGTCTACGACTTTGACCGCTTCTCCAAACATGACATCATCGGGGAGGTAAAGATCGCCATGAACCAGATTGATCTGGGCCAGCCCATCGAGGAGTGGAGAGATCTGGAGAGTGTAGAAAAAGAAGAGGTAATCACTTTATCTTCTCACTGATTTATTCGCACTTATCATCTCATTGTCTCTATCATTTTCAGACCTGGGTTACATATATATATTTTAGGTCGAATTCTGAACTGGTCCGGTGTGTGGGTGTACTGTGTATGTGCAGTACAGTACGTGTACTTGTGCGTGTATGTGAGTGCGTACACAGTAAAATGTTCAGTGTTAATTCAACTCTAACAGATAACATTTGGTCCCTCTCTGGACCTGCCTGCATGTGCGTGTATGTGAGTGTGTAGTTAATGTATGCCTGTGTGTGTCTGTGTGTGTGTGTAAAACTCTCACTCTGTGCTCGTTTCTCCCACAGCCAGAGAAGCTGGGGGATATCTGCATCTCCCTCCGCTATGTCCCCACAGCTGGGAAACTCACCATCTGCATTCTGGAAGCGAAAAACCTCAAGAAGATGGACGTGGGCGGGCTCTCAGGTGAGCAAACAGCCAAGCACCATTACGCACTGCACCATTTCAGAAAAGTCTAGGAAACAAAGTCTATGAACAAACCTAAGTTGAAGCAGCCAGTTACAGCAAAAATACAATTGTGGGATTTGTTGGAAGCATAATTCCAAGGCGCTGCATCACAGAAATGTGAGGGGGAAATGATTAATGTAGCCATTGGCTGGTCTTTGTGCAGATCCCTATGTGAAGATCCACCTTCTGCAGAATGGTAAGAGGTTGAAGAAGAAGAAGACCACAGTGAAGAAGAACACCCTGAACCCTTACTACAATGAATCCTTCAGCTTTGAAATTCCTTTGGAGCAGATGCAGGTACAGTACACTGTTCCAATATTAGTACTGTTGTATTCTTTTTATGGAAATCAGGAATTTAACTGTCCTACTTTACGGTAAGTGGCCCAAATACCTGCATGAAGGTACAGAGAAACTACTGCGTGTCTATATATCGCTACAGCGCACAATTTCATTTGCTTGTAGATAATTTTCTTCCCTACACAATTATAATATTAAATTTAAACCTACAGAGCCCAGTTTAAGTACAGTGTACATGCCCACTGCAATTACATTGCTCGGACCACTGTAGATACTTAGTGTTTAGATAAGCAAGGGCCACTTTACCTTAATGACAAAGTCAGAATGATGTGTCTCAAGTATCTCATATTTTCCACCAGATTTGATGTAGGTGTATATCTTTTGTTAAAAGCAATTAAATGAAGATGTTTATTTTCATTTTACTCTAGAAAATCCAAGCTGTGGTCACAGTGCTGGACTATGATAAGATTGGCAAGAATGATGCCATCGGCAAGATTTTTGTTGGCAGCAAGGCATCGGGCACAGAGCTGAGGCACTGGTCCGACATGCTGGCTAACCCTCGACGCCCCATTGCCCAGTGGCACCCGCTCAAGCCTGAGGAGGAGGTGGATGCCATTCTGGCGGCCCTGGCTGGGAAGAAGTAACCCCCCCCACTTCACACCTCCACCCTCACCCCCCACCCCCACCCAACTAACCTACTAACCGACTAACTTGATATCCAACACTGCATGGCATTCATGGATTACCAACAAAAATCAAACAAAAGCTGAACAAAAACAACCACAAAAAATGTAAAAAATAAAGTTAAGTGACTAACAACTGAAACCTTTTTTATATAGACCTCAGCAATTTCCATACGCAGAAAGACTGTACAGTGAATAGGGAAAGTATTTATATTGGATAACTTGTAATGTACCTTTAAAAAGGCATGTTGCTTCAGAGGTAGTGAACTGCACTATTGCTCATTTGCAACTGAGGAGGGGGAGTTTTAGGCACTAAATTAGGAACCCAGTTGCAAATGATATCTGGGGAAAAACAGGCATTTATTTGGTATAGAGGTATGTATGGCATCTTCACCATTCTGCTCCCTTTCCTTCATAAACGGTATGCTAAACGGCTGCCTGGGGCTTGGTCCTCAGGAACAGCATGCTGGTGGGGGCACTCATAAGGTGCCTGGCATACCCCCATATAAACCAGCTATCATACACGCCTGATTCATGTCTGCAGTCCTTTCCTGGGATGAATAAGGCATAGGGGACAAGAAATATATGGGATTGACCATGTCATCTAAATCAAAGCTTTAGTGTTTTATTTTTCCTTCTCCTCAGCCATATTCTTAGGTACAGTGTTTGTGAAATATTCAGTGAGACAAACACCATTCTTTGTTAAGTGTAACAGTCCATATGGTTTGGGGGGGAAAGGTTTGCAATGATATCCAATGAGTGGCTACTCAGTGCTCACCTGACCTGAAACGCAAATCCTGTATAGCTTCGAACATTAGCGTGTTTCATTTTCTTAGCGTAACCTAAAGTATTTAACAGTTTAGTTAAATGGTGCATGAGAACTACACGGCATATTTGTAAGTAGTAGCATATCTGTTGCTCCCTACTCGAGTGATGCCCTAAATACTGATGTGTCCATTGTTCTGATGTAGATATCTGTTTTGAGACAAGGTGGGTTCTTCATGATTTTGAGTATTTATTGGGCAACTGTGTCTTCCACAATTTTAACTTCCATATAACCTTCATTGGAAACTGCAAACATGAAGCTCAACAGGCATCTACAGTATTGTACTGCCTGCAATCTACCACATACTGTATCAGCACCTGTAGTTTCAAATTATGATCCAAAGCTATGCCTATTTACTCACTGGTTCACAAATCCATGCATCCCTTTTACCAAGAGAACCAACTCTTTTGCAAAGTCATGAGATGTGAAAAAATATTTTACGTCAAAGAAACAATGCAATTGTTTTCCTTTTCCTCTTTTATTTCACATCAATGGGACCTCACCCTAAAGCACTTTACAGTTGAATACGTGTTGAATTCTGTTTTAACATGATACACAAAAAATATATTAAGCTTTATTTTTGTTCAGGCAAAAAGTAATACAATTGTTGCCTGAGCAAAACTAAGGAATAGGTCATTTGAAATGTATATTACTAGAATGGTTTATAACATTTTCATGTTTTTATTGTTGCTGATTCAGCTGTCATGTTTTTAAATTATCTCACAGTGCAGGCTATGCCTTAATATAAATATACACATGCATTTTTTATTTTTTATTCATGTTTCATATTTATTATTTGATTGGATGGAGATTGTCAAAAAGAAGGTACTGTTATATGTGTTTCAAATGTGAATTACAGAACTGCTGAACTGAATTGCACTATAGGGTAATTTTTTGTTCAAAAAGTGCTGCAATTGTTTTTCTTATGCGTGGTGTTATGCTGAATCATCTTGAATCTGCATTGTGTGGTACTCAAGGCAGTCTGGCCAAAGATTGCTCATTTTTATTGAATGTGCATGGAAAGGATGAGAGTGAAATACTTATGAATTTGCCTTTAAAACATGCTTTTTAAATGCCTTTCTGCAGACCCTGTATTCAATTCACCTGACATTTTTTTCACAGTGTCTGTCTGAGAATTTGGTGTCCTGGGGAGAATGCATTATAATATGCTGCTCAGTTCCAGGGAACAGCTTGCATGCTGTGCTTTTATGTAAATACTGGCACTAGCCAAGGTCAAAGGTGGCACTTGTGTGGATAATATATACAAACATCTGGCCTGTGACTGGGAAGTAGTCATTTCCTCAACTGAAATCCTCAGGTTGCTCAAGAGATGCAGTCCCTCTATGCATAGAGAAAGCATCAATGCTTGTCGGAATAAAACTTGTTTTGCTTACCTTTCCTGTCGCACTAGCTTGAAGGGATGGGTTGGTCCTAAGCAATGTAGTTCACCTCCTTCTGATATTGTATTATGTTCATACAATGTGCTGAAAAAACATCTGCAAATTCTGAAAACCATCAACGCTTTGGATTTATTCCTCCTCACAGTCTGACAGGAGCCCTAATGTTTATTTCATTGGCTTTCAGGAAGCCCATTCACTGAATAAGTTTATTTTTATTAATAAAATAAAATAAAATTAAAAATGTAAAAAATAAAAAAAGTTATAAAATACTGAAAAAAATGATTGTTTATCGCGTCCAGCACACTCAAATTGTATCTACAAAATTGATTTAACTGATGCAGATGTGAATACACTGGTTGAGGCCAGATAGTTTGTGAAATCTTACCTTTTTCTGTGCATTAAGATCCCCTTGAAAATGAGTAAACTGGTGAACAAGCATGGGGGGGCTGCATTCTTAGAGAATTTATAAAGACCTTTCCCCATATAAATATGGACAACTATAAGTATGGAAGGCAAACAAAAACTCTTCGGATACTTTCTTTTTGAACATAGATCAGCTGAGCCCCTGAACTGATCGCCATTGATTTAAAAACATCTGTATTTATATCTTGCGTTCTGCATTAACATTCCCTCCAATATTGTTGTACAACTCAAATTACTGTATGTACAATATTGATGAGATTAAATTGGATGCAATTCGTTTGAACAGTGTGATTTGTTTGAGCCAGCTGAAATATTGTTGAAAGTATTATTCCAGACGTCATTTCAGCATAATGATTGACTTATGTTTTGACAAATGGCCAATCAATTGGAAGAACCTTGCCCCATACCTTCACTAACAGTTGTTAAATAATTACAGTGCAAAAATTATACATCAAAGCTCTCTCAGAAAGACCAAACATATTTCAATGTCATCTCTTTCCTCTATTGATCCAGAAACATAGCAAGTAGGAAAATAGAACAAAATAGAACATGCAAGCAATCAAAAATCCATTGGTGTGTAATTTTGCCTATATATACATAGATCATATTTGTTAATACTGCATGTTTCTATACAATATTGTAAATAGCAGCATGTTTTGAAGACAAAGGAAAGATATATTGTGTAAGTGCGTGCCATTTGTCATTTTAATAATAAAATGAAGAAAAAAGATGCACTGACTGTATATTTTCTAAATGAAATAAATCTGTATTTTCTGAGAATGGGTATGGGAAAGAATGTACAAAAATAATATAATTAGTAATATTCAGACTCTATCCATGCCTGAACTACATGTGAACAAGAGTATTGTTTAGTGCTGTGTGTGAATTAATGTAGGATGATAATCTTGCTGCATGCTTGTTATGTTTTTGTGAATTTTCATTGTGTTTTTTAATTTTGGTTTGTTCAGTACTTAATCTTTTTTTTTTCTTTTCCAATAAACAGCAGTAAACATGGCAGTTGTCTTGCACATTGGGGGCTCCAAGGTGAAGTGATTAGAAATTCCATTATTCACCTGTTTCATACATCATCTGAGCCGGGCAGTATGGCAGTGTTACTGTCTGCATTTTAAAATAATGATATTTATGAAATAATGGTTGATTTTTATTATGATTTTTTCCAGCGTTAGAATAACACATTTAACATATTAATTTATGTTATAATTAAAATAACAACTTTCATCTATCACTGCTATTGTGAAACTGCTAAAGAAATGGGAAATTGCTAAATATTTGCATTTTTATGGACAAACCACATGGTTGAATTGAGATTCTCCCTTTTTTTAAGAATTTCAAAATTTTTTAAGAATATTTTTTATGCACTTACTTTTTTGTTTGATTTGTCTTAGCTACCCTACATTACTTCAACATTACTACTGGTATTTAGTCTTGGTAAACAAGCTTATAACAGTAGTCTGAAGGGGGAAATTAAGAGAACACCACTTCCACCACAGCTTCCTCAAGTCTTGGAGTCCCCTTTGTCTACTGTATTCTAAACCTGTGTTTTGTGCCTGCTTAACAATACTGTCTATATTGTTACAGGATTTGGTTTACAACATTTGACTGAACAACATGTGTGTATGTGTGTTTACAGATTGTTGAACAAAATAAAATAAAGCCATAAGACTTGAGCACTAAAACATAGAGCTCAGCTGTGTAGAATATTTACTTACTAAAAACATATCTCTGTTAGCTCAACCCTGTGAATAGCTTTTGCGTATTAAGAGCACTTTTCGGTCCTGTATCATTTCAACTGGTGTACCTTATCCTGTTGCAGCAAAAGCCATTTTGTCATGTTTAGCTTTTGATATTTTGAGTTAGTCTTTTGTTTTTGTTTCCCTGATATTTGTTCACTTCTTAATTTTGTATTTTTGAACTGTTATTCAGAAAATAAGAAGAGAATGCTAGTTGCGCTTAGAGTAATGCCAATATGTGTGAGGGGTTCTATGTCATCTGCAATTTATCTATTTTTATTATTATGTGTTGTGTGCTGTACTGTAGTGTTTGAAGGGTTAATATTATAACCCTAATGATTATGTATAGTTTTGATGCGGATCTGTTTGCATTTTTTGTTTGAATCATTATTTTATATTTGTTTTGAATGTTTCGCCCTCTGTTTTCCTGTACTGATTGTGTGGGCTGGGCTGCTTGGTGGGGGATGTACTTGCATCATCCTGGTATGGATTAAATTGGCTTATTCTGATTGGCTATTGGAATACTTGTACCAGCATGTAGTATGTAAACCATTTGTTGCATCTGGCTGTATACTTATCAATGGCAAATGAACGCACTGATGAAAGCATTTAGCCGAAACATTTGCTCTCTAGTTCCTTTTTTCTTTTGTATATAGTTATTCTGTCACATGCACCTTTAAGTTCGACACTGATGTAATAAATTAGACTACGTTTTGGAACTAGTGTGCTTGTCCTAGCCTTTTGATTTGCAGTGTGCATAATTACTTTTCGTATTTTGAAAATGTAAAGTTTTTTCACTTGTTTGTTTTGAATTTTGCAAGTGTTTTATGCTAACCCTGTAAAGGGATGAACCAATGAACTGTAGGTCTGTTTGTTTCTTTTTAGCAAGCATTTTCAATGCTGAGAAACTCCAGTGATGTTCACATCTGACAACAGAATTAACCACAAAACGCTGCTTTTATGAATATACTGGGTGCAGCTGTTTGCATCCAATTCCTGGTTCGCTTTTATTATGAAAACTGGACATGCTTAGCTTGGGTATTCAATCTCTAAAATTAGAGATCAATAATTATTAGCTGATGGAAATAAAATATGTAGATAATGTGGTAACCACTGAGCAGTATCTATCATCAGGATAAAGTATGTCACAATAACACAAATAAATACATATGTTTGTGTGTGTGTGTGAGGCGGGTAAGATAAGACCTGGTGATTGTTTACGCCAAAGTTTTATGTTGACATATCCTCCACAGTGATTTGGTTTGTTATAAAACAAATCATGTGTAACATGCAATTATCTGTTCTATATACATACTCTATGGATTACCATTCTGAATATGTATGAAACAGTTGAATATTTCATTTATTCATAAATCATCCAAACAGTAATGAAATGGCAGGGAAAATTTGTATGTTGGTGCAAGCCCTTTAAATAATTAGTAGTGTGTGAAACCGAGAAGGCTCACAGTTATTAATTTCAGTGCAGACACTGATATCAGCATTAATCTGTCCATTTCTGTTTTTCTTCCCTTCTTTAATGGATGTGCTAAAATAAGAGGTAAATATGTTATATGAAAGACATCTGCAGACATCCATTTAAACTTGTTGAATTCAAGATAGCAGCATTGCAATTTTTAAACACATTTTCTGTCTAACACTCAGACCGTACAAAACATTTATAACTTAATTAGTTTGAAATTGTGACCATGGACCTTTTAACAACCATATGCAAATGAAACTGGCTTAAATGAACTGTCATAACTTTATATATATTAAAAAATGATATTATGCCGCTAATGACATAACATCATAGATCATGTATTATGTATGACGCAAGCTTGTTTGTCAGTAGTTATTTTGATTTTGTAAGGTTTATGAATCTACCATAAGAATGTAAAGTGAATGTAAAGTGTTATTTTCTTATTATCTTTTATTTTTATGAGAAAACATGATAAGGGTTTTTGGGATTTAAAAAGGGAAATCATAATGTTCGTGCTTTTACAGCTCTGCTTTTGGCAACAGAATTTATTTCCTCACCATCTGCAGAGGAGTGTGATCAGGCCTCAGTCAGTTCTCCAATTCCTTGTTTGGCTTTGCTCTGTGTCCACTCTGACCACACCGAAATCTATTTTCCTTAATACTTGGGACGTCAGACTGCATCAGGACCGGTGGGAAGGGGGGGGGGCGCTGTTCTCACCGCCAGAAAATGAAAAGACGACAGTTAGATTCTGTTACAAACTGTGCGGGATCCGGCTCACCTTACACTCTGTGGCCACTGCGTTCCAGAGTCCAGTATGCAGAGAGCTTTCTGGAGAGCCGCCATTACACCATCGCCGCTAGTCTGTAACCGCGGTCAAGGCGCTGCTCTCCGATGACCCTCCTTCCATCCCGCCCCGCCTTCCTATCTCCACAGTACAATAATGTCCCAAAGACTCTTCCCCCTTTCTCTCTTTTCCTCGTCTCCTTTTTAAAAAAAGAACCCTGTTCGTTCCTCTGCCTGGGCTTGTTCTAGTCCCAGCGTTGTCGTGCGTGTGCTCCTGTCAGTGATAGTACCTTATGTGGATCGCATGCTTCAGCCCCCCAACGGGGCATTCTGCAAACAAAGCTGCTCCCGACTCCTACCAGTCTGGCATTAATGGACATCTGCACATTCAGAATCATTAAGTCTTCAAAGGAACCAAACATTAAATATCTCAATACAAATTTATCATATGTGTTTCCAACTCTGTACTACGTCAATAGGAAATAAATAAGCTTTTTAATTATACTTGTCTTTGTTGCTTCTTCCGTTGGTAATTTTTTTTTGTTTTTTACAGGAATGCGTGTTGCTTTTTTATGTGTAGGAGCACATAAAACATTCATCCTTCTCTGTCATGTTTTTTCAGGTTCTGCTGTGATTTAATTTTATTGTATTCATATCTGTTCATGTTTTCATAATTATATACTTTTTATGCCCAGGGAGGCGTATCAGATTGGGATGTCACATTGTACTATAAATATGTAAATTAGCCAGTGCAGTAGCAATGTAAAATTATGTACCAAGATGTCCTGTTCAATCAGCCAATTAAATTAGCTTTACCAACCTTGTAAGCTACTGACACATCCATGAAAACACAAACCGCTATGTTACAGCTCACTGCAATAACATGGCATTCTGTGATTTTCATTTGCAGGTGGATTCTAGGAAACAATACAGGAGATGGCCACTGGGTAGCACTGTGTGCCATGTATGCTGTCATTCACTCTTTGGCAATAAAGATCCAGGGACAATCCTTTGAAATGACATAAAACCTCTGGATTTTATTAGGCGTTCAATTATAACAGCTCCACTTTAACAAACAAAGTAGCACTCCTGTACTTCACTGTGAAATGCACTCAAAAGTTGTGATGGCAAACATATCTGTGAAAGATTTTAGTATCTGAGAACAGTAAAAACATAGGCTGCTTCATGTAACATGCAGAGGAGTATTCCTGTAGCAGTGTTCACACTGCAGGGGCAGCTTGCTCTCTATCCGTGGATGAAGGCACAAGGGGTTTAAAGGGCACCTTGTTACTCAGTTAGACCATAGGTCGAGTACAGGAAATTGGAAAAAAAAAAAGAAAGAATAATACATACCACATGAAACACATGATTCAGCGGCAGTGCATTTATGGTGATGTACAATATAATATATGTATGTCAGCC